>NC_092763.1:87055023-87120023 GCF_047496795.1 Chiloscyllium punctatum | reverse complement strand
AGAATGTGCCCTGTGTCACAGGCAGTGCTGGAGGGTTCAGTACCCAGTGAAACAATAGCAGGAATGATCAGTGCATTCCACAGTGAGGTGGTGTCTGACGTCAGTATCCCCAGGGAGGCCTCAGGCTGACTCTGGTAACACGCCCAGAAATGTTGCTTCCCCAACACCCCCAACTCCTCCACTCCCCCCATCCAACCTGGTGCAATTCAAGAACTTACATTTCTATAGCACCACCCCTCAGCTCATGCCTGGCCAGCCAACCAGTGAAGGCAGCAGCGAAATGTAGAAAATGTGACCGCCAGTTTGTGCACAGCAGGATCCCACAATCAACAATGGGATAAAAGTTCCGAGAATCTGTTTTTGTGAGGCTGGTTGACAAATCAATATTGGCCAGAATTCTGGGGAAAAGGTTCCTGTTGCATGGGAAAGGTGGATAACACCAGAGAAGGAATTAGACAGGAAGTGAGATATAATAAGGTTAAAGTTAATGTGCGTAACAGAACCTGGCTCTAGAAATGATGGTAAAAATAATAACTGCAGATGCTGAGAATCAAATTCTGGATTAGTGGTGCTGGAAGAGCACAGCAGTTCAGGCAGCATCCAACGAGCAGCGAAATCGACGTTTCGGGCAAAAGCCCTTTATCAGGAATCAATGGGTCTGGGTGTGAAAGATTCTGTAAGTCCCTCCCCCACCGATGCTCAGTAGCAGCAGTGGGTACTGACTACAAGATGCTCTGGAGAAATTCACTAAAGACCCTCAGGCAGCACCTTCCAAACACACAACCACTTCCATCTAGAAGGACAAGGGCAGCAGGTAGATGGGAACACCACCCACTGCCAACTCCACTCCGAGCCACTCCATCCTGACTTGGAAATCTATCACTGTTCCTTCAGTGTCGCTGGGTCAGAATCCTGGAATCCCCTCCCTCAGGGCATTGTGGGTCTACCCACAGCACAGGGACTGCAGCGGGTCAAGAAGGCAGCTCACCCCCACCTTCTCAAGGGGCAACTAGGGACGGCCATGACAGTGCCACCCATGTCCTATGTCTGAGGAAAAAATACAGGTGCTAAGGGAAGGTAGGAACCTACAGAGGATGGTGGGGAGGGTGGTCTATACAGTAAGTGGTACTTGTTAAAGAGAACATGGCAGTCCTGGAAGAAGAGATCAAAGGTCAGATAATGGGTCTTGGGCAAATAATGAGTGAAAGGTTGGTGGGTAACATGAGCAAGCGCACAGGGTCAGTGACAGGGAGAGACAGGGTCACACAGGGTCAGTGACAGGGAGAGACAGGGTCACACAGGGTCAGTGTCAGGGAGAGACAGGGTCACACAGGGTCAGTGACAGGGAGAGACAGGGACACACAGGGTCAAGGTCAGGGAGAGACAGGGTCACACAGGGTCAGTGACAGGGAGAGACAGGGTCACACAGGGTCAGTGACAGGGAGAGACAGGGTCACACAGGGTCAAGGTCAGGGAGAGACAGGGTCACACAGGGTCAGTGACAGGGAGAGACAGGGTCACACAGGGTCAGTGACAGGGAGAGACAGGGTCACACAGGGTCAGTGACAGGGAGAGACAGGGGCACACAGGGTCAGTGACAGAGAGAGACAGGGTCACACAGGGTCAGTGACAGGGAGAGACAGGGGCACACAGGGTCAGTGACAGAGAGAGACAGGGTCACACAGGGTCAGTGACAGGGAGAGACAGGGTCACACAGGGTCAGTGACAGGGAGAGACAGGGGCACACAGGGTCAGTGACAGGGAGAGACAGGGTCACACAGGGTCAGTGACAGGGAGAGACAGGGACACACAGGGTCAATGTCAGAGAGAGACAGGGTCACACAGGGTCAGTGATAGGGAGACAGGGCACACAGGGTCAATGTCAGGGAGAGACAGAGGCACACAGGGTCAATGACAGGGACAGAAGGGGCACACAGGGTCAATGTCAGGGAGAGACAGGGGCACACAGGGTCAATGTCAGGGAGAGACAGGGGCACACAGGGTTAATGTCAGAGAGAGACAGGGACACAAAGGGTCAATGACAGGGAGAGACAGGGATACACAGGGTCAATGAGGGGGAGAGACAGGGGCACACAGGGTCAATGTCAGGGAGAGACAGGGGCACACAGGGTCAATGTCAGGTAGAGATAGGGGCACACAGGGTTCAATGACAGGGAGAGACAGGGGCATACAGGGTCAATGTCAGGGAGAGACAGGGGCACACAGGGTCAATGACAGAGAGAGACAGGGGCACACAGGGCCAATGTCAGGGAGAGACAGGGACACACAGGGTCAATGTCTGAGAGAGACAGGGATACACAGGGTCAATGACAGGGAGAGACAGGGACACACAGGGTCAATGACAGGGAGAGACAGGGACACACAGGGTCAATGTCTGAGAGAGACAGGGATACACAGGGTCAATGTCAGGGAGAGACAGGATCACACAGGGTCAATGTCAGGGAGAGACAGGGATACACAGGGTCAATGTCAGGGAGAGACAGGGACACACAGGGTCAATGTCAGGGAGAGACAGGAGCACACAGGGTCAATGAGGGGGAGAGACAGGGGCACACAGGGTCAATGTCAGGGAGAGTCATAGGCACACAGGGTCAATGTCAGAGAGAGACAGGGGCACACAGGGTCAATGTCAGAGAGAGACAGGGGCACACAGGGTCAATGTCAGGGAGAGACAGGGGCACACAGGGTCAATGTCAGGGAGAGACAGGGGCACACAGGGTCAATGACAGGGAAAGAAAGGGATAACACAGGGTCAATGTCAGGGAGAGACAGGGACACACAGGGTCAATGTCAGAGAGAGACAGGGGCACACAGGGTCAATGTCAGGGAGAGACAGGGGCACACAGGGTCAATGTCAGGGAGAGACAGGGGCACACAGGGTCAATGACAGGGAGAGACAGGGACACACAGGGTCAATGACAGGGAGAGACAGGGATACACAGGGTCAATGTCAGGGAGAGACAGGATCACACAGGGTCAATGTCAGAGAGAGACAGGTGCACACAGGGTCAATGTCAGAGAGAGACAGGGATACACAGGGTAAATGACAGGGAGAGACAGGGGCACACAGGGTCAATGTCAGGGAGAGACAGGGATACACAGGGTCAATGTCAGGGAGAGACAGGATCACACAGGATCAATGTCAGAGAGAGACAGGGGCACACAGGGTCAATGTCAGGGAGAGACAGGGGCACACAGGGTCAATGTCAGGGAGAGACAGGGGCACACAGGGTCAATGACAGGGAGAGACAGGGACACACAGGGTCAATGTCAGGGAGAGACAGGGGCACACAGGGTCAATGACAGGGAGAGACAGGGGCACACAGGGTCAATGTCAGGGAGAGACAGGGGCACACAGGGTCAATGACAGGGAGAGACAGGGACACACAGGGTCAATGACAGGGAGAGACAGGGATACACAGGGTCAATGTCAGGGAGAGGCAGGATCACACAGGGTCAATGTCAGAGAGAGACAGGGGCACACAGGGTCAATGTCAGAGAGAGACAGGGATACACAGGGTCAATGTCAGGGAGAGACAGGGACACACAGGGTCAATGTCTGCGAGAGACAGGGACACACAGGGTCAATGTCAGGGAGAGACAGGGGCACACAGGGTCAATGACAGGGAGAGACAGGGTCACATAGGGTCAATGACAGGGAGAGACAGGGATACACAGGGTCAATGTCAGGGAGAGACAGGGACACACAGGGTCAATGACAGGGAAAGACGGGGCACACAGGGTCAATGTCAGGGAGAGACAGGGGCACACAGGGTCAATGTCAGGGAGAGACAGGGGCACACAGGGTTAATGTCTGGGAGAGACAGGGACACACAGGGTCAATGACAGGGAAAGACAGGGATAACACAGGGTCAATGTCAGGGAGAGACAGGGACACACAGGGTCAATGTCAGGGAGAGACAGGGGCACACAGGGTCAATGACAGGGAGAGACAGGGTCACATAGGGTCAATGACAGGGAGAGACAGGGATCCACAGGGTCAATGAGGGGGAGAGACAGGGGCACACAGGGGCAATGTCAGGGAGAGACAGGGGCACACAGGGTCAGTGACAGGGAGAGACAGGGATACACAGGGTCAATGAGGGGGAGAGACAGGGGCACACAGGGGCAATGTCAGGGAGAGACAGGGGCACACAGGGTCAATGTCAGAGACACAGGCACACAGGGGCAATGTCAGGGAGAGACAGGGGCACACAGGGTCAATGTCTGGGAGAGACAGGGACACACAGGGTCAATGTCAGAGAGAGACAGGGGCACACAGGGTCAATGTCAGGGAGAGACAGGGGCACACAGGGTCAATGACAGGGAGAGATAGGGATACACAGGGTCAATGTCAGGGAGAGACAGGAGCACACAGGGTCAATGAGGGGGAGAGACAGGGGCACACAGGGTCAATGTCAGGGAGAGACAGGGACACACAGGGTCAATGTCAGGGAGAGACAGGGGCACACAGGGTCAATGTCAGAGAGAGACAGGGGCACACAGGGTCAATCACAGAGAGAGACAGGGGCACACAAGGTCAATGTCAGGGAGAGACAGGGGCACACAGGGTCAATGTCAGAGAGAGACAGGGGCACACAGGGTCAATGTCAGAGAGAGACAGGGGCACACAGGGTCAATGACAGGGAGAGACAGGGACACACAGGGTCAATGTCAGGGAGAGACAGGGGCACACAGGGTCAATGTCAGAGAGAGACAGGGACACACAGGGTCAATGACAGGGAAAGAAAGGGATAACACAGGGTCAATGTCAGGGAGAGACAGGGACACACAGGGTCAATGACAGGGAGAGACAGGGATACACAGGGTCAATGTCAGAGAGAGACAGGGACACACAGGGTCAATGACAGGGAAAGAAAGGGATAACACAGGGTCAATGTCAGGGAGAGACAGGGACACACAGGGTCAATGTCAGGGAGAGACAGGGGCACACAGGGTCAATGTCAGAGAGAGACAGGGGCACACAGGGTCAATCACAGAGAGAGACAGGGGCACACAAGGTCAATGTCAGAGAGAGACAGGGGCACACAGGGTCAATCACAGAGAGAGACAGGGGCACACAGGGTCAATGACAGGGAGAGACAGGGGCTCACAGGGTCAATGTCAGGGAGAGACGGGGTCACACAGGGTCAATGTCAGAGAGAGACAGGGACACACAGGGTCAATGACAGGGAGAGACAGGGGCACACAGGGTCAATGTCAGAGAGAGACAGGGACACACAGGGTCAATGACAGGGAGAGACAAAGGCGCACAGGGTCAATGTCAGGGAGAGACAGGGGCACACAGGGTCAATGTCAGGGAGAGACAGGGGCTCACAGGGTCAATGACAGGGAGAGACAGGGGCACACAGGGTCAATGTCAGAGAGAGACAGGGACACACAGGGTAAATGACAGGGAGAGACAGGGGCACACAGGGTCAGTGATAGGGAGAGACTGGGCACACAGGGTCAATGTCAGGGAGAGACAGGGGCACACAGGGTCAATGAGGGGGAGAGACAGGGGCACACAGGGTCAATGTCAGAGAGAGACAGGGACACACAATGTCAATGTCAGGGAGAGACAGGGGCACACAGGGTCAAGGTCAGGGAGAGACAGGGGCACACAGGGTCAATGTCAGGGAGAGACAGGGGCACACAGGGTCAAGGTCAGGGAGAGACAGGGGCACACAGGGTCAGTGATAGGGAGAGACTGGGCACACAGGGTCAATGTCAGAGAGAGACAGGGACACACAATGTCAATGTCAGGGAGAGACAGGGGCACACAGGGTCAAGGTCAGGGAGAGGCAGGGGCACACAGGGTCAAGGTCAGGGAGAGACAGGGGCACACAGGGTCAGTGATAGGGAGAGACTGGGCACACAGGGTCAATGTCAGAGAGAGACAGGGACACACAATGTCAATGTCAGGGAGAGACAAGGGCACACAGGGTCAATGTCAGGGAGAGACAGGGGCACACAGGGTCAGTGATAGGGAGAGACTGGGCACACAGGGTCAATGTCAGAGAGAGACAGGGACACACAATGTCAATGTCAGGGAGAGACAGGGGCACACAGGGTCAAGGTCAGGGAGAGGCAGGGGCACACATGGTCAATGTCAGGGAGAGACAGGGGCACACAGGGTCAATGTCAGGCAGAGACAGGGGCACACAGGGTTAATGTCAGAGAGAGACAGGGACACAAAGGGTCAATGACAGGGAAAGACAGGGATAACACAGGGTCAATGTCAGGGAGAGACAGGGACACACAGGGTCAATGACAGTGAGAGACAGGGGCACACAGGGTCAATGTCAGGGAGAGACAGGGGCACACAGGGTCAATGTCAGGGAGAGACAGGGGCACACAGGGTCAGTGATAGGGAGAGACTGGGCACACAGGGTCAATGTCAGGGAGAGACAGGGGCACACAGGGTCAATGACAGGGAACGTCGGGGCACACAGGGTCAATGTCAGGGAGAGACAGGGGCACACAGGGTCAATGTCAGGGAGAGACAGGGGCACACAGGGTCAATGACAGGGAACGTCGGGGCACACAGGGTCAATGTCAGGAAGAGACAGGGGCACACAGGGTCAATGTCAGGGAGAGACAGGGGCACACAGGGTCAGTTATAGGGAGAGACGGGGCACACAGGGTCAATGTCAGGGAGAGACAGGGGCACACAGGGTCAATGTCAGGGAGACACAGGGGCACACAAGGTCAATGTCAGGGAGAGACAGGTGCGCACAGGGTTAATGTCAGAGAGAGACAGGGACACAAAGGGTTAATGACAGGGAAAGAAAGGGAAAACACAGGGTCAATGTCAGGGAGAGACAGGGGCACCCAAGGTCAATGTCAGGGAGAGACAGGGATACACAGGATCAATGTCAGGGAGAGACAGGGTCACACAGGGTCAATGTCAGGGAGAGACAGGGGAACACAGGGTCAATGTCAGGGAGAGACAGGGATACACAGGGTCAATGACAGGGAGAGACAGGGGCACACAGGGGCAATGACAGGGAGAGACAGGGGCACACAGGGTCAATGACAGGGAGAGACAGGGTCACATAGGGTCAATGACAGGGAGAGACAGGGACACACAGGGTCAATGACAGGGAAAGACGGGGCACACAGGGTCAATGTCAGGGAGAGACAGGGGCACACAGGGTCAATGTCAGGGAGAGACAGGGGCACACAGGGTTAATGTCAGGGAGAGACAGGGACACACAGGGTCAATGTCAGAGAGAGACAGGGACACACAGGGTCAATGACAGGGAAAGACAGGGATAACACAGGGTCAATGTCAGGGAGAGACAGGGACACACAGGGTCAATGACAGGGAGAGACAGGGATACACAGGGTCAATGTCAGGGAGAGACAGGGACACACAGGGTCAATGACAGGGAGAGACAGGGATACACAGGGTCAATGAGGGGGAGATACAGGGGCACACAGGGTCAATGTCAGGGAGAGACAGGGGCACACAGGGTCAATGTCAGGGAGAGACAGGGGCACACAGGGTCAATGACAGGGAGAGATAGGGATACACAGGGTCAATGTCAGGGAGAGACAGGAGCACACAGGGTCAATGAGGGGGAGAGACAGGGGCACACAGGGTCAATGTCAGGGAGAGACAGGGACACACAGGGTCAATGTCAGGGAGAGACAGGGGCACACAGGGTCAATGTCAGAGAGAGACAGGGGCACACAGGGTCAATCACAGAGAGAGACAGGGGCACACAAGGTCAATGTCAGGGAGAGACAGGGGCACACAGGGTCAATGTCAGAGAGAGACAGGGGCACACAGGGTCAATGTCAGAGAGAGACAGGGGCACACAGGGTCAATGACAGGGAGAGACAGGGACACACAGGGTCAATGTCAGGGAGAGACAGGGGCACACAGGGTCAATGTCAGGCAGAGACAGGGGCACACAGGGTCAATGTCAGAGAGAGACAGGGACACACAGGGTCAATGACAGGGAAAGAAAGGGATAACACAGGGTCAATGTCAGGGAGAGACAGGGTCACACAGGGTCAATGACAGGGAGAGACAGGGATACACAGGGTCAATGTCAGGGAGAGACAGGGGCACACGGGGTCAATGTCAGGGAGAGACAGGGGTACACAGGGTCAATCACAGAGAGAGACAGGGGCACACAAGTTCAATGTCAGGGAGAGACAGGGATGCACAGGATCAATGTCAGGGAGAGACAGGGTCACACAGGGTCAATGTCAGGGAGAGACAGGGGCTCACAGGGTCAATGTCAGGGAGAGACGGGGTCACACATGGTCAATGTCAGAGAGAGACAGGGACACACAGGGTCAATGACAGGGAGAGACAGGGGCACACAGGGTCAATGACAGGGAAAGACAGGGGCACACAGGGTCAATGTCAGAGAGAGACAGGGACACACAGGGTCAATGTCAGGGAGAGACAGGGGCACACAGGGTCAATGTCAGGGAGAGACAGGGGCTCACAGGGTCAATGACAGGGAGAGACAGGGGCACACAGGGTCAATGTCAGAGAGAGACAGGGACACACAGGGTAAATGACAGGGAGAGACAGGGGCACACAGGGTCAGTGATAGGGTGAGACTGGGCACACAGGGTCAATGTCAGGGAGAGACAGGGGCACACAGGGTCAATGACAGGGAGAGACAGGGACACACAGGGTCAATGTCAGAGAGAGACAGGGCCACACAATGTCAATGACAGGGAGAGACAGGGGCACACAGGGTCAATGTCAGGGAGAGACAGGGGCACACAGGGTCAAGGTCAGGGAGAGACAGGGGCACACAGGGTCAATGTCAGGGAGAGACAGGGGCACACAGGGTCAAGGTCAGGGAGAGGCAGGGGCACACATGGTCAATGTCAGGGAGAGACAGGGGCACACAGGGTCAATGTCAGGCAGAGACAGGGGCACACAGGGTTAATGTCAGAGAGAGACAGGGACACAAAGGGTCAATGACAGGGAAAGACAGGGATAACACAGGGTCAATGTCAGGGAGAGACAGGGACACACAGGGTCAGTGATAGGGAGAGACTGGGCACACAGGGTCAATGTCAGGGAGAGACAGGGGCACACAGGGTCAATGACAGGGAGAGACAGGGACACACAGGGTCAATGTCAGGGAGAGACAGGGACACACAGGGTCAATGTCAGGGAGAGACAGGGGCACACAGGGTCAGTTATAGGGAGAGACGGGGCACACAGGGTCAATGTCAGGGAGAGACAGGGGCACACAGGGTCAATGTCAGGGAGACACAGGGGCACACAGGGTCAATGTCAGGGAGAGACAGGGGCACACAGGGTTAATGTCAGAGAGAGACAGGGACACAAAGGGTTAATGACAGGGAAAGAAAGGGAAAACACAGGGTCAATGTCAGGGAGAGACAGGGGCACACAGGGTCAATGTCAGGGAGAGACAGGGATACACAGGGTCAATGTCAGGGAGAGACAGGGACACACAGGGTCAATGTCAGCGAGAGACAGGGACACACAGGGTCAATGTCAGGGAGAGACAGGGGCACACAGGGTCAATGACAGGGAGAGACAGGGGCACACAGGGTCAATGTCAGGGAGAGACAGGGATACACAGGGTCAATGACAGGGAGAGACAGGGGCACACAGGGTCAATGACAGGGAGAGACAGGGTCACACAGGGTCAATGACAGGGAGAGACAGGGATACACAGGGTCAATGTCAGGGAGAGACAGGGACACACAGGGTCAATGTCAGAGAGAGACAGGGACACACAGGGTCAATGACAGGGAAAGACAGGGATAACACAGGGTCAATGTCAGGGAGAGACAGGGACACACAGGGTCAATGTCAGAGAGAGACAGGGACACACAGGGTCAATGTCAGGGAGAGACAGGGGCACACAGGGTCAATGACAGGGAGAGACAGGGATACACAGGGTCAATGACAGGGAGAGACAGGGACACACAGGGTCAATGTCAGGGAGAGACAGGAGCACACAGGGTCAATGAGGGGGAGAGACAGGGGCACACAGGGTCAATGTCAGGGAGAGACAGGGACACACAGGGTCAATGTCAGGGAGAGACAGGAGCACACAGGGTCAACGAGGGGGAGAGACAGGGGCACACAGGGTCAATGTCAGGGAGAGTCAGGGGCACACAGGGTCAATGTCAGAGAGAGACAGGGACACACAGGGTCAATGACAGGGAAAGACAGGGATAACACAGGGTCAATGTCAGGGAGAGACAGGGGCACACAAGTTCAATGTCAGGGAGAGACAGGGATGCACAGGATCAATGTCAGGGAGAGACAGGGTCACACAGGGTCAATGTCAGGGAGAGACAGGGGCTCACAGGGTCAATGTCAGGGAGAGACGGGGTCACACATGGTCAATGTCAGAGAGAGACAGGGACACGCAGGGTCAATGACAGGGAGAGACAGGGGCACACAGGGTCAATGTCAGAGAGAGACAGGGACACACAGGGTAAATGACAGGGAGAGACAGGGGCACACAGGGTCAGTGATAGGGTGAGACTGGGCACACAGGGTCAATGTCAGGGAGAGACAGGGGCACACAGGGTCAATGACAGGGAGAGACAGGGACACACAGGGTCAATGTCAGAGAGAGACAGGGCCACACAATGTCAATGACAGGGAGAGACAGGGGCACACAGGGTCAATGTCAGGGAGAGACAGGGGCACACAGGGTCAAGGTCAGGGAGAGACAGGGGCACACAGGGTCAATGTCAGGGAGAGACAGGGGCACACAGGGTCAAGGTCAGGGAGAGGCAGGGGCACACATGGTCAATGTCAGGGAGAGACAGGGGCACACAGGGTCAATGTCAGGCAGAGACAGGGGCACACAGGGTTAATGTCAGAGAGAGACAGGGACACAAAGGGTCAATGACAGGGAAAGACAGGGATAACACAGGGTCAATGTCAGGGAGAGACAGGGACACACAGGGTCAGTGATAGGGAGAGACTGGGCACACAGGGTCAATGTCAGGGAGAGACAGGGGCACACAGGGTCAATGACAGGGAGAGACAGGGACACACAGGGTCAATGTCAGGGAGAGACAGGGACACACAGGGTCAATGTCAGGGAGAGACAGGGGCACACAGGGTCAGTTATAGGGAGAGACGGGGCACACAGGGTCAATGTCAGGGAGAGACAGGGGCACACAGGGTCAATGTCAGGGAGACACAGGGGCACACAGGGTCAATGTCAGGGAGAGACAGGGGCACACAGGGTTAATGTCAGAGAGAGACAGGGACACAAAGGGTTAATGACAGGGAAAGAAAGGGAAAACACAGGGTCAATGTCAGGGAGAGACAGGGGCACACAGGGTCAATGTCAGGGAGAGACAGGGATACACAGGGTCAATGTCAGGGAGAGACAGGGACACACAGGGTCAATGTCAGCGAGAGACAGGGACACACAGGGTCAATGTCAGGGAGAGACAGGGGCACACAGGGTCAATGACAGGGAGAGACAGGGGCACACAGGGTCAATGTCAGGGAGAGACAGGGATACACAGGGTCAATGACAGGGAGAGACAGGGGCACACAGGGTCAATGACAGGGAGAGACAGGGTCACACAGGGTCAATGACAGGGAGAGACAGGGATACACAGGGTCAATGTCAGGGAGAGACAGGGACACACAGGGTCAATGTCAGAGAGAGACAGGGACACACAGGGTCAATGACAGGGAAAGACAGGGATAACACAGGGTCAATGTCAGGGAGAGACAGGGACACACAGGGTCAATGTCAGAGAGAGACAGGGACACACAGGGTCAATGTCAGGGAGAGACAGGGGCACACAGGGTCAATGACAGGGAGAGACAGGGATACACAGGGTCAATGACAGGGAGAGACAGGGACACACAGGGTCAATGTCAGGGAGAGACAGGAGCACACAGGGTCAATGAGGGGGAGAGACAGGGGCACACAGGGTCAATGTCAGGGAGAGACAGGGACACACAGGGTCAATGTCAGGGAGAGACAGGAGCACACAGGGTCAACGAGGGGGAGAGACAGGGGCACACAGGGTCAATGTCAGGGAGAGTCAGGGGCACACAGGGTCAATGTCAGGGAGAGACAGGGGCACACAGGGTCAATGTCAGGGAGAGACAGGGTCACACAGGGTCAATGTCAGGGAGAGACAGGGGCACACAGGGTCAATGTCAGGGAGAGACAGGGGCACACAGGGTCAATGTCAGGGAGAGACAGGGGCACACAGGGTCAATGTCAGGGAGAGACAGGGACACACAGCGACAATGTCAGGGAGAGACAGGGACACACAGGGTCAATGTCAGGGAGAGACAGGGGCACACAGGGTCAATGTAAGAGAGAGACAGTGTCACACAGGGTCAGTGACAGGGAGAGACGGAGCACACAGGGTCAATGTCAGGGAGAGACAGGGGCACACAGGGTCAATGACAGGGAAAAACGGGGCACACAGGGTCAATGTCAGGGAGAGACAGGGGCACACAGGGTTAATGTCAGGGAGAGACAGGGACACACAGGGTCAATGACAGGGAAAGACAGGGATAACACAGGGTCAATGTCAGGGAGAGACAGGGACACACAGTGTCAATGACAGGGAGAGACAGGGATACACAGGGTCAATGTCAGGGAGAGACAGGGACACACAGGGTCAATGTCATTGAGAGACAGGGACACACAGGGTCAATGACAGGGAAAGACAGGGATAACACAGGGTCAATGTCAGGGAGAGACAGGGACACACAGGGTCAATGTCAGGGAGAGACAGGGGCTCACAGGGTCAATATCAGGGAGAGACAGGGACACACAGGGTCAATGACAGGGAGAGACAGGGATACACAGGGTCAATGTCAGGGAGAGACAGGGACACACAGGGTCAATGACAGGGAGAGACAGGGATACACAGGGTCAATGAGGGGGAGAGACAGGGGCACACAGGGTCAATGTCAGGGAGAGACAGGGGCACACAGGGTCAATGTCAGGGAGAGACAGGGGCACACAGGGTCAATGACAGGGAGAGATAGGGATACACAGGGTCAATGTCAGGGAGAGACAGGAGCACACAGGGTCAATGAGGGGGAGAGACAGGGGCACACAGGGTCAATGTCAGGGAGAGACAGGGACACACAGGGTCAATGTCAGGGAGAGACAGGGGCACACAGGGTCAATGTCAGAGAGAGACAGGGGCACACAGGGTCAATCACAGAGAGAGACAGGGGCACACAGGGTCAATGACAGGGAGAGACAGGGACACACAGGGTCAATGTCAGGGAGAGACAGGGGCACACAGGGTCAATGTCAGAGAGAGACAGGGGCACACAGGGTCAATGTCAGAGAGAGACAGGGGCACACAGGGTCAATGACAGGGAGAGACAGGGACACACAGGGTCAATGTCAGGGAGAGACAGGGGCACACAGGGTCAATGTCAGGCAGAGACAGGGGCACACAGGGTCAATGTCAGAGAGAGACAGGGACACACAGGGTCAATGACAGGGAAAGAAAGGGATAACACAGGGTCAATGTCAGGGAGAGACAGGGTCACACAGGGTCAATGACAGGGAGAGACAGGGATACACAGGGTCAATGTCAGGGAGAGACAGGGGCACACGGGGTCAATGTCAGGGAGAGACAGGGGTACACAGGGTCAATCACAGAGAGAGACAGGGGCACACAAGTTCAATGTCAGGGAGAGACAGGGATACACAGGATCAATGTCAGGGAGAGACAGGGTCACACAGGGTCAATGTCAGGGAGAGACAGGGGCTCACAGGGTCAATGTCAGGGAGAGACGGGGTCACACATGGTCAATGTCAGAGAGAGACAGGGACACACAGGGTCAATGACAGGGAGAGACAGGGGCACACAGGGTCAATGACAGGGAAAGACAGGGGCACACAGGGTCAATGTCAGAGAGAGACAGGGACACACAGGGTCAATGTCAGGGAGAGACAGGGGCACACAGGGTCAATGTCAGGGAGAGACAGGGGCTCACAGGGTCAATGTCAGAGAGAGACAGGGACACACAATGTCAATGACAGGGAGAGACAGGGGCACACAGGGTCAATGTCAGGGAGAGACAGGGGCACACAGGGTCAAGGTCAGGGAGAGACAGGGGCACACAGGGTCAATGTCAGGGAGAGACAGGGGCACACAGGGTCAAGGTCAGGGAGAGGCAGGGGCACACATGGTCAATGTCAGGGAGAGACAGGGGCACACAGGGTCAATGTCAGGCAGAGACAGGGGCACACAGGGTTAATGTCAGAGAGAGACAGGGACACAAAGGGTCAATGACAGGGAAAGACAGGGATAACACAGGGTCAATGTCAGGGAGAGACAGGGACAGACAGGGACAATGACAGGGAGAGACAGGGATACACAGGGTCAATGTCAGGGAGAGACAAGACACACAGGGTCAATGTCAGGGAGAGACAGGGGCACACAGGGTCAGTGATAGGGAGAGACTGGGCACACAGGGTCAATGTCAGGGAGAGACAGGGGCACACAGGGTCAATGACAGGGAGAGACAGGGACACACAGGGTCAATGTCAGGGAGAGACAGGGACACACAGGGTCAATGTCAGGGAGAGACAGGGGCACACAGGGTCAGTTATAGGGAGAGACGGGGCACACAGGGTCAATGTCAGGGAGAGACAGGGGCACACAGGGTCAATGTCAGGGAGACACAGGGGCACACAGGGTCAATGTCAGGGAGAGACAGGGGCACACAGGGTTAATGTCAGAGAGAGACAGGGACACAAAGGGTTAATGACAGGGAAAGAAAGGGAAAACACAGGGTCAATGTCAGGGAGAGACAGGGGCACACAGGGTCAATGTCAGGGAGAGACAGGGATACACAGGGTCAATGTCAGGGAGAGACAGGGACACACAGGGTCAATGTCAGCGAGAGACAGGGACACACAGGGTCAATGTCAGGGAGAGACAGGGGCACACAGGGTCAATGACAGGGAGAGACAGGGGCACACAGGGTCAATGTCAGGGAGAGACAGGGATACACAGGGTCAATGACAGGGAGAGACAGGGGCACACAGGGTCAATGACAGGGAGAGACAGGGTCACACAGGGTCAATGACAGGGAGAGACAGGGATACACAGGGTCAATGTCAGGGAGAGACAGGGACACACAGGGTCAATGTCAGAGAGAGACAGGGACACACAGGGTCAATGTCAGGGAGAGACAGGGGCACACAGGGTCAATGTCAGAGAGAGACAGGGACACACAGGGTCAATGTCAGGGAGAGACAGGGGCACACAGGGTCAATGACAGGGAGAGACAGGGATACACAGGGTCAATGACAGGGAGAGACAGGGACACACAGGGTCAATGTCAGGGAGAGACAGGAGCACACAGGGTCAATGAGGGGGAGAGACAGGGGCACACAGGGTCAATGTCAGGGAGAGACAGGGACACACAGGGTCAATGTCAGGGAGAGACAGGAGCACACAGGGTCAACGAGGGGGAGAGACAGGGGCACACAGGGTCAATGTCAGGGAGAGTCAGGGGCACACAGGGTCAATGTCAGGGAGAGACAGGGGCACACAGGGTCAATGAGGGGGAGAGACAGGGGCACACAGGGTCAATGTCAGGGAGAGACAGGGGCACACAGGGTCAATGTCAGGGAGAGACAGGGGCACACAGGGTCAATGTCAGGGAGAGACAGGGGCACACAGGGTCAATGTCAGGGAGAGACAGGGACACACAGCGACAATGTCAGGGAGAGACAGGGACACACAGGGTCAATGTCAGGGAGAGACAGGGGCACACAGGGTCAATGTAAGAGAGAGACAGTGTCACACAGGGTCAGTGACAGGGAGAGACGGAGCACACAGGGTCAATGTCAGGGAGAGACAGGGGCACACAGGGTCAATGACAGGGAAAAACGGGGCACACAGGGTCAATGTCAGGGAGAGACAGGGGCACACAGGGTTAATGTCAGGGAGAGACAGGGACACACAGGGTCAATGACAGGGAAAGACAGGGATAACACAGGGTCAATGTCAGGGAGAGACAGGGACACACAGTGTCAATGACAGGGAGAGACAGGGATACACAGGGTCAATGTCAGGGAGAGACAGGGACACACAGGGTCAATGTCATTGAGAGACAGGGACACACAGGGTCAATGACAGGGAAAGACAGGGATAACACAGGGTCAATGTCAGGGAGAGACAGGGACACACAGGGTCAATGTCAGGGAGAGACAGGGGCTCACAGGGTCAATGTCAGGGAGAGACAGGGACACACAGGGTCAATGTCAGAGAGAGACAGGAGCAAACACGGACAATGTCAGAGAGAGACAGCGGCACACAGGGTCAATGTCAGGGAGATACAGGGTCACACAATTTCAATGACAGGGAGAGACAGGGGCACACAGGGTCAATGTCAGAGAGGGACAGGGACACACAGGGTCAATGACAGGGAGAGACAAGGGCGCACAGGGTCAATGTCAGGGAGAGACAGGGGCACACAGGGTCAATGACAGGGAGAGACAGGGACACACAGGGTCAATGTCAGAGAGATACGGGGTCACATAGGGTCAATAACAGGGAGAGACAGGGGCACACAGGGTCAATGTCAGGGAGAGATAGGGACACACAGGGTCAATGTCTGCGAGAGACAGGGACACACAGGGTCAATGTCAGGGAGAGACAGGGGCACACAGGGTCAATGACAGGGAGAGACAGGGACACATAGGGTCAATGACAGGGAGAGACAGGGATACACAGGGTCAATGTCAGGGAGAGACAGGGACACACAGCGTCAATGTCAGGGAGAGACAGGGACACACAGGGTCAATGTCAGGGAGAGACAGGGGCACACAGGGTCAATGTCAGGGAGAGACAGGGTCACACAGGGTCAGTGACAGGGAGAGACGGGGCACACAGGGTCAATGTCAGGGAGAGACAGGGGCACACAGGGTCAATGACAGGGAAAAGCGGGGCACACAGGGTCAATGTCAGGGAGAGACAGGGGCACACAGGGTTAATGTCAGGGAGAGACAGGGACACACAGGGTCAATGACAGGGAAAGACAGGGATAACACAGGGTCAATGTCAGGGAGAGACAGGGACACACAGTGTCAATGACAGGGAGAGACAGGGATACACAGGGTCAATGTCAGGGAGAGACAGGGACACACAGGGTCAATGTCATTGAGAGACAGGGACACACAGGGTCAATGACAGGGAAAGACAGGGATAACACAGGGTCAATGTCAGGGAGAGACAGGGACACACAGGGTCAATGTCAGGGAGAGACAGGGGCTCACAGGGTCAATGTCAGGGAGAGACAGGGACACACAGGGTCAATGTCAGAGAGAGACAGGAGCACACACGGACAATGTCAGAGAGAGACAGCGGCACACAGGGTCAATGTCAGGGAGATACAGGGTCACACAATTTCAATGACAGGGAGAGACAGGGGCACACAGGGTCAATGTCAGAGAGGGACAGGGACACACAGGGTCAATGACAGGGAGAGACAAGGGCGCACAGGGTCAATGTCAGGGAGAGACAGGGGCACACAGGGTCAATGACAGGGAGAGACAGGGACACACAGGGTCAATGTCAGAGAGATACAGGGTCACATAGGGTCAATAACAGGGAGAGACAGGGGCACACAGGGTCAATGTCAGGGAGAGACAAGGGCACACAGGGTCAATGTCAGGGAGAGACAGGGACACACAGGGTCAATGACAGGGAGAGACAGGGACACACAGTGTCAATGTCAGAGAGAGACAGGGTCACACAGGGTCAATGACAGGGAGAGACAGGGGCACACAGGGTCAATGTCAGGGAGAGACAAGGGCACACAAGGTCAATGACAGGGAGAGACAGGGACACACAGGGTCAATGTCAGAGAGAGACAGGGACACACAGGTTCAATGACAGGGAGAGACAGGGGCACACAGGGTCAATGTCAGGGAGAGACAGGGGCACACAGGGTCAATGTCAGGGAGAGACAGGGGCACACAGGGTCAATGACAGGTAGAGACAGGGACACACAGGGTCAATGTCAGAGAGAGACAGGGACACACAGGGTCAATGTCAGGGAGAGACAGGGATACACAGGGTCAATGTCAGGGAGAGACAGGACACACAGGGTCAATGTCAGGGAGAGACAGGGACACACAGGGTCAATGACAGGGAGAGACAGGGACACACAGGGTCAATGACAGGGAGAGACCGGGGTACATAGGGTCAATGTCAGGGAGACACGGGGCACACAGGGTCAATGTCAGGGAGAGACAGGGACACACAGGGTCAATGTCAGGGAGAGACAGGGGCACACAGGGTCAATGTCAGGGAGAGACAGGGACACACAGGGTCAATGTCAGGGAGAGACAGGGGCATTTCCTTCAATTAAACCTGGAGCTTCCTGGATAACTGAGAGATAAAAATTAAGAATAGGAGATGATAAACCATGGTTGTGTGTCTGGTGGAAGGTACAACTGAGAACCAGGCTGAAGACAGAAAGTTCAGAGTGTATGGTGTCAAAACACAGAGAGAATGTGAGAAGAGGCTGGCAGCGAATTCCAACAATAAACAATCAAAGGCACAATTAACCCCAAAAATGATTTCTGTCTGCATACAGGGAACTTGGCTGAGGTTTTCTCCAAGTTTAGTGTGAAGGAAGGGTGCCTCGATTTCTCTCCTCCGGAGCTGCCAGACCTGCTGAGTTTTTCCAGCAATTTGTTTTAGATTTCCAGCATCCATAGCTGTTTTGGTTTTTGCGTTTTCCTCTAACACAAGTGCAGATCTTCCCCAGGTCACTGTGACAGAAGGAGAAGTGTACTCACGAGGAAGGTTCAAACCTGGTAAGCTGGAGGTACTGGGTAGATTAGTGGATCTTGAAGTTGTAAAAGCATTGAGTCCCGATGGGGGGGTACGTGTGGAGACACTGTCAATAATTGCCCAGTCTTCCTTACACTGGGGCTGTGCTGGGGATGGGAGGAGTACTCGGAGATTGGAAATATTATGCTCTTGTTCCAAACAACAGGGTCAGGACATGTCCCAACAACAATGGGGTAACAAGAACAGAAATTGCTGGTGAAGCTCAGCAAGTCTGGCAGCTCCTGTGGAGAGCAACAAAAGGGCAGTCTATTCCACATCAGTGTTGGGGAAATTTCTAGAAACCATAATTCAGAAAAAAAAAAGTGATTTGGACAAACACAAGTTGCAGAAAGTCTGTGTTGTAAAAGATGTTTGGTTCTGTAAGGGTTAATACTGATAAGTGTATAATGAAATAACAGAACACAGGTTAGCTTTCAAAATCAAGGCTTCAGTCTGTGAAGGTTTTTACAAAAAAACATCAGCAAATCATTTGGATAGTGAGCAAAATATGACAGTTCCAAGACAACATGTGACTGCAGTGTTAACAGACAAAGTGTTGTTCCTGCTGGGGTTCTGACAGGCTGAGGAAAGACATTCCATCTGGACTTCACAACAGAAGGTTCAAACGTTACAGTGACTCTCAATTCAGTTCAGAAACTGGAGCAGATACTCCCAGCACAAACGGATCCAGTCAGCTGGGGGAATGGTCTGTGTTGATGTAATTTGTCCTCGAAAGGGTTAATGGAGGAAAAGATATTCATTAGATATATCCACCAGCACCCATAGAGCTAGATTAAAGAGGGACAATTAAATGGAGGGAGCAGGGAGGGGATTGGGGAGGGAGCAGGGAGTGGGGGGGGGGGAGTAGTGGAGGGGGAGGGAGGGAGAGGAAGGGAAAGGGAGGGGGAGGGATGGGGAAGCGAGAGGGGTTGGGCGAGGGAGAGAAGGAGGGGGTGAAGGGGATGGAGAGGGAGAGGGAGACGGTGAGGGAGAGGGGGGAGAGACCTGGGGGAGGGTATGGGGGGAGGGAGAATGGGATAAAAGAAGCTGATTAATCTGCAGATCCAGGATGTGCCATCTTTAGGGCGGCCAGTGGGAGCTGTCTGTCTGACCATTCTGTTGTGTAATGAGGACATTTAATGGCTGTACCAAGCTGCCTGTGAACTGCTCGGCTCTCTGCTCCATTTCACTGTCACTGACATTGCTCTGGGTCAGGAGTCACATGTGGGTCGGACAGGGTAAGGAAGGCAGATACCCTTCCCTGATGGACAATGGGTATGTGAAGAGAAAGAGATTATTGAAGACTAATAGGTCTGTTATCGTCAGAAACAGGGGCACTTCTAATGAGGATCAAAGAAATAGCTGATGAGCTGAATATGTAATACATGTGAAAGAACGACAAGGGCTGGAAATCAGAAACAGAAATTGCTGGAAAAGCTCAGCAACTCTGGCTGCATCTGTAAAGAGAGATCAAAGCTAACATTTCCAATCCAGTGACCCTCCGTCAGAACTGTTCTTCTGTTCTGAAGGAGGGTCACTCAACCTGAAACGTTAACTCTGGTTTCTCTCCACAGCTGCAGCCAGACCTGCTGAGCTTTTCCAGCAGTTCCTGTTTTTGCAACGAAATCCATCCTTTGGTTATCTCTTCACAACAGCAAACACAAATTACATCCGAGAAACAGGGTTTAGTGAGAGGGAGGAGCTGAAGGAAATCTGTCTTAGTGGAGGGATGGTGTTGGGGAAATTAATGGCATCATCCATGTTCCAGAATACTTCAGGGGGTGGCCCCAGAAATAACGGATACATTGGCAGTCAGCTCCCAGAGTTCCTGCGGATTGGATGGTAAATAATGTAACCCCACTGTTAAAAATAAAGGAGGTAGAAAGAGAACAGGGAATTACAGACCAGTCAGTCTGGCATCAGTGGTGAGGAAAACGCTAAAGTCATTTCGAAAAGATTTAATAGCAGAGCAGTTGGAAAACAGTGACAGCATTGATTTACAAAAGGGAAATTGTACTCGACAGATCAACTGGAAATTCTTTGAGGATGTAACTGGTAGAATTGATAAGAGGGAGCCAGTGAAAATGGTTTACTTGGACTTTCAGAAAAAATAAGGTCCCACATACGAGATTAGTGTGTAAAATTAAAGCGTATGGGACTGAGAATAGCGTACTGACATGGATAGAGAACTAGTTGACAGACAGGAAGCAGAGATTATGAATAAATAGGTCTTTTCCGGAGTGGCAGTCACTTTGGCAGCAATATGAGGAAGGGAGATGGTTATCTAAAAGGCTACGAACTGTGCGAGTGGAAGGTACAGTGAGTCGTGGGTGTCTCTTACACCAGTCACTGAAGGTAAGTGTTCAGGTGTAGCAGGTGGTGAAGGAGAGAAATAGGATGTTGGTCTTCATAGCAGGAGGATTCGAGTTCATGAAGAGGGATGTCGTGCTGCCATTGTACACGGCCTTGGTGAGCCCCCACCGAGAGTAATGTGTACAGTGTGGGTCTCCTTATCTGAGGAAGAATGTTCCGGAGATGGAGCGAGCACAGTGAAGGGTTACCAGACTGATTCCTGGGATGACAGGACTGATGTATAAGGAGAGACTGGATCAGTTAGGACAGTGTTACACTGGAGTTTAAAGGTGGTGATCTCATAGAAACCTTTAAAATTTAACAGGCCTTGAGGGGGCAAACACAGGATGTTCCAAATGACCAGGGAATACCGAATCGGGGGGCACAGTGTAACGAAACAGACTGAGATGGTGAGAAATGTCTTCACCCAGAGAGTGGGGAACTTGTGGAATTCTTTGCCACAGAAAGCAGCTGAGGGCAAAACACTGAATGTTTTCCAGAAGGAGATAGATGTAGTAATGGGAGGTATCGCATTTTGGTACATCAAACAATGGTAGGGCTTATACAATTAATGGTAGGGGGTTAGGTAGTGTTGTAGAACAGAGGGACCTAGGCTGGCAGGTAGACACTTCTTTAAAGTTTGTGTCACATATACACTGGGTGGTTAAAAAGGAATTTGGCAGGCTTGTCTTCATTGCTTAATCCTTTGCGTATTGGAATTGGGAAGTCTTGTTGAGGTTGTACAGGACATTGGTGGGGCCTCTTCTTGGAAAACGTGTCCAGTTCTGGTCGTCCTGTCACAGAAAGGATATTATCCAGCTGGAGAGGGTTCAGAAGAGATTTACCAGGATGTTGCCAGGTATGGAAGGTTTGAATTATAAAGGAAGACTGGATAGGCTGGGACATTTTTCACTGGAATGTAGGAGGCAACCTGATAAAAGTTTATAAAATAATGAGAGGTATAGATAGTGTTAATGTTAGTTGTCTTTTCCCTAGGATGAGGGATTTCACGGCTACAGGGCACATTTTTAAGGTCAGAGGAGAAACATTTAAAAAAGACATGAATGGCAAATTCTTTACACAGAGTGTCTCGTGTGTAGAATGAACTTCCTGAGGAGGTGGTGGGTACAGGTACAGTGATAGCATTTAGAAGACATTTGGGTAGTTACATAAATGGGAAAAGTTTGGAGGGTTGTAGGCCAGGAGCAAGCAGGTGGGATTAGTTTAGTTTGGAATTATGTTCGGCCTGACCTGGTTTGGCCAGGGGCTTGTTTCCGTGCTGTATGACCCTGCGATTTTGGTCTAAAGGGATTAAAAGGTATTGGGAAGAAAGCAGGAACACGGGACTGGGTTGGATCATGTTGAATGGGGGAGCAGGTTTGAAAGGCTGAATGGCCTCCACCTGCTACTGTTCTTTATGTTTCTGGTTAGTAAACCAGTTTGGTTGTTATGATGATCAACGATGGGAGCATTCGGCCCAACATTTACTTCCAGATTTTTAATGAGTTCAGATGGGAGTATGGAATCTGTAATGGGATTCTAATCCCTGTCACCAAGACATTAAACAAATATAGAACGTGCTGGAGAATCTCAGCAAGTCAGACAGCATCTGTGGAGAGAAAGCAGAGTTAACATTTGAAGTCCAGTGACTCTTGCTCAGACTATCGGAGAAGAGTCATTGGCCCCACAACATTAACTCTGTTTCTCTCTCCACAGACTGCTGGACCTGCTGAGTTTCTCCAGCACTTTCTGTGTTTGAGACAGTAGGAGCTGGTGGTTAGACAGCAATGAGGCTGTGAGGATGGAGCTGTGAGGGAAGGAATGGTACACGTGGATAGGAGAGGTTTCACGGAATATGGGTGGAAGAGTGTAGTGCTGGAAAAACACAGCCGGTCGGGCAACATCCGAGGAGCAGGAGAGTCAACGTTTCGGGCATAAGTCCCTCATTGGTAAGATGGGCCAAACATAGGAAAATGGGGGGGGGGGAATGATTTAGAAACATGGTCGGCACAGACGGATTGTGCTAAATGGTCTGTTTCCGTGCTCTGTGACACTATGACTTGTTGGCCATGTGCCATCGGCAACATGGCTTTGTGGCTACTGTACTGGGGAGGGACTAGCCCAGATTGCCAGGTGATGTTCAGGTGCACAGCAGCGTCTTAATGATGGCACATGTACAAAGGAAGCCAATCTTTGTGGATATCTAGTGATTGGTGGGTTGTTCCAGCAATGGGACACGGTAAGATGGGACTAGAATTGATTCTGAGAGAGACCATTGGGTCGGTGGTAATGACTGTGGTATGGCAACTGGACAGAACTCATGGTGACAAACCCTCCAAAAGACTCAATGCAATTTGCAGATTGTCAAAAAAAGACCCAAGATTCAAAGAACAAAGAAAATTTACAGCCCCAGGAACAGGCCCTTTGGCCCTCCAAGCCTGAGTCGATCCAAATGTACTGCCTAAACCTGTCACCCAATTCTTAAACATCTGTATCCCTCTGCTCCCCACCTACTCGTGCATCTGTCCAGACGCACCTTAAATGAACCCACCGTGCCTGCCTCTACCACCTCTGCTGGCAACACATTCCAGACACCCACCACCCTCTGTGTGAAGTACTTGCTGTGTGTTGGGAGTAAATGTTGGGCCGAATGCTCCCATCGTTGATCATCATAACAACCAAACTGGTTTACGAACCAGAAACATAAAGAACAGCAGCAGGTGGAGGCCATTCAGCCTTTCAAATCTGCTCCCCCATTCAACATGATCCAACTCAGTCCTGTGTTCCTGCTTTCTCCCCAATACCTTTTAATCCCTTTAGACCAAAATCACAGAGTCATACAGCACGGAAACAAGCCCCTGGCCAAACCAGGTCAGGCCGAACATAATTCCAAACTAAACTAATCCCCCTTAAACTTTCCACCTCTCACCTTGAAAGCATGACCTCTGGTTATTGAATCCTTCACCCTGGGAAAAAGCTTGTCTGTATCCACCCTGTCTATACCCTTCATGATTTTGTAAACCTCAATCAGGTCCCCCCTCAATCTCCTTTTTTCTAATGAAAACAATCCTAACCTACTCAACCTCTCTTCATAGCTAGCACCTTCCATACCAGGCAACATCCTCGTAAACCTTCTCTGCACCCTCTCCAAAGCGTCCACACCCTTTTGGTAATGTGGTGACCAGAACTGTACACAGTATTCTAAATGCGGCCAAACCAATGTCTTGTACAATTTTAACATGACTTGCCAGCTCTTATACTCAATACCCTGTCCAATGAAGGCAAGCATACTATATGCCTTCTTAACCACCCAATCCACCTGTGCAGCAACCTTCAGGGTACAATGGACCTGCACTCCCAGATCTCTCTGCCCATCAACTTTTCCCAAGGCTCTTCCGTTCATTGTATAATTCGCTCTAGAATTAGTCTCGCCTAAATGCATCACCTCACATTTGGCTGGATTGAAATTCATCTGCCACTTTTCCACTCAACTCCAGCCTATCTATATCCTCCTGTATTCTCTGACAGTCCCTTATGCTTTCTGTTACTCCACCAATCTTTGTGTCATCTGCAAACTTGCTGATCATACCAACAGTGCCCTCTTCTAGATCATTTATGTATATTACAAACAACAGTGACCCCAGCACTGACCCCTGTGGAACACCACTGGTCACCATTCTCCATTTCGAGAAACTCCCTTCAACTCCTACTCTGTGTCTCCTGTTGCTCAACCAGTTCTTTATCCACCTAGCTAGAACACCCTGCACACCATATGACTTCACCTTCTCTATTAGTTTACCATGGGGAACCTTATCAAACGCCTTACTGAAGTCCATGTATATGACATCAACAGCTCTTCCTTCATTTATCAACTTGGTCACTTCCTCGAAGAACTCTATTAAGTTGGTAAGGTATGAACTCCCCCGCTCAAAACCATGTTGCCTATCATTGATAAGCCCATTCCTTTCCAAATATAAATAGATCCTCTCTCTCAGTACCTTCTCTAGCAATGTTCCCTCCTCTGGTGTCAGACTCACTGGTCTGTAGTTACCTGGAATATCCCTGCTACCCTCCTTGTACAGGGGGGCAACGTAAGCTACCCTCCAGTCCTCCGGCACCTCACCTGTATTTAAGGATGCTACAAAGATATCTGTCTGGGCCCCAGGTATTTCCTCTCTTGTCTCCCTCAGCAACCTGGGATAGATCCCACCCGGTCCTGGGAATTTGTCCACCTTAATAACCTCTAGCATACCCAACACATCTTCCCTACTTATGCCAACATGATCCAGACTAATAAAATTTCTATCTCTAATCTCAAGATTCATCATGTTCCTCTCCTCAGTGAACACTGATGCAAAGTAATCATTCAGAATCTTACCCATTCTCTCAGGTTCGACACACAGCCTTCCTTCATTATCTTTTAGTGGACCAATCCTTTCTCTAGTTACCCACTTGCTTCTTATATAAGAATAAAATGCTTTGGGATTTTCCTTAATTCTGCTCGCTAAAGCTATTCCATAACCCCGTTTCGCTCGCTTGACTCCTTGTTTAAGACTTGTCCCACTCTTCCGATATTCCTCCAGGGCCCGTCTGTTCTTATCTGCCTAGACCTTATGTACGCTTCCCTTTTCCTCATGACTAGTCGTACAATTTCTCCTGTCATCCACGGTTCACAAATCTTGCCCTTCCCATCCTTTGCCTTCAATGAGACATGCCTATCCTGCACTGTCTTTAACCTATCTTTGAAAACCTCCCACATCTCAAATGTGGACTTCCTTTCAAATAGCTGTGCCCAATCCACATTTCCCAGCTCCTGCCTAATTTTGATATAATTGGCCTTGGTCCAGTTTAGTACTCTTCCCTTGGGATCACTCCCATCTTTGTCTATGAGTATTCTAAAACTTACAGAATTCTTCACTGTTCCCAAAGAAATCCCCCACCGCAACTTCTACCACCTGTCCTGGCTCGTTCCCCAGTACCAGGTCCAATATGGCCCCTTCCCTCATTGGACTATTGACATACTGCTCTAGAAAACTCTCCTGGACGCTTCTGACAAATTCTACTCTATCCAGACCTCTGACGCTAAGTGTATCCCAGTCAATGTTGGGAAAATTAAAATCTCCCGTCATCACTACCCAATTGCCTCTTTATCTTGCCATAATCTGTTTATCTATTTGTTCTTCTACCTCACACTCACTGTTGGGAGGCCTGTAATACAGCCCCAACAGTGTAACTGCATCCTTCTTATTTCTCAGCTCTACCCATAATGCCTCAGTACCCAAGCCCTCCATAGTGTCCTCCTCTAGCACAGCCGTGATACCATCCCTGACCAGCAATGCAACTCCACCTCCCCTTTTACTTCCCTCCCTGTCCTGTCTGAAGCATCTATATCCTGGAACATTTAGTTGCCAATCATCATGCCCTTCCTTTAACCAAGTCTCTGTGATTGCAATAACGTCATACTCCCAGGTACCAATCCAAGCCCGAAGTTCATCTGCCTTACACACTGTACTCCTTCCATTAAAGTAGATGCATTTCAGGCCACCAGTTCTTTTGCGCTCACCTGCTCTCTGCCTATTCTTCCCTTTATTAATGCTATCTTCATAATTCTTACAGTCTCCAGTCTCCATCTCGCTGTCGACTTGTTTTCCCTTCTGGTTCCCAGCCCCCTGCCACATTAGTTTAAAACCTCCCCAACAGCAGGAGCAAAAACTCCCCCAGTATCTTTTACTGATTACGAATGTGTTGACAGAATTTCCTGAGGAGTGGTGATCTGGATGAAGGAACTGAGCACACTGTTGCTACTTTTGCAGATGACACAAAGACAGGAGGAGGGACAGACAGTGTGGAGGGAGCAGGGAAGCTGCAGAAGGAGTTGGACAGGCTGGGAGAGAAGGTAAGGAAGTGGCAGATGGAACACAATGTGGGAAGCTGTGAGGTTATTCACTTTTATCAGGAAAATAGAGACTATTTTCTAAAAGGGGAAAGGCTTTGGAAATCTGAAGCTCAAAGGAACTTGGGAGTCCTGGTTCAGGATTCTCTTTAGGTTAACCTGCAGGTTCAGTAGCAGTTAGGAAGGGAAATGCAATGTTCGCATTTACTTTGAGAGGGTTAGAATCCAAGAGCAGGGAAGTGCTGCAGAGGCTGGATCAGGCTCTGGTCAGACTGTATTTGGAATATTGTGAGCAGATTTGGGTCCAGTATCTAAGGAAGGATGTGCTGGTGTTGGAGGGGGTCCAGAGGAGGTTTACAAGAATAATCCCAGGGATGAAGGGCTTGTCGTGAGAGGAATGGTTGAGGACTCTGGGTCTGTATTCGATGGAGTTTAGAAGGATGGGGGGGGGGGTGCTGGAATCTGATTGAAACTTGGATTTGAGAGGATACTGAGAGGCCTGGATAGCGTGGACATGGAGAAGATGTTCCCACTAGTAGGAGAGATTAGGACCCGAGGGCACAGCCTCAGGGTGAAGGGATGACCCTTTCGAACGGAGATGAGGAGGGATTTCTCCAGCCAGAGGGTGGGGAATCTGTGGAACTCATTGCCACAGAAGGAGGCCAAGTCACTGAGTGTATTTAAGACAGAGATAGATAGGGTCTTGATTGGTAAGAGGATCAAGGGTCACAGGGAGAAGGCAGGAGGATGGGGTTGAGGAGTATATCAGCCATGATTGAATGGGGAGCAGACACAATGGGCTGAATGGCCTAATTCTGTTCCTATATGTATACTTTTATGAAGAAGAGTCACCAGACCTGAAACCTTAACTCTGTTTTCTGTCCACAGATGGTACCAGACCTGATGAGTTTCTCTAGCAGTTTCTGCTTTGGTTTCAGATGTCCAGCATTGTCGTTCTTTGCTTTATTTTCTGATGATACTCCGACCTGTCTCTGAGGAATCTTTAAAAGTAAGCTTCCCCAAACCTTACTCCCAGAGTCAACGGGAAGGCTCCATTGTTAGAAGCACACTGCAGTTGGAATGTGAAGGTGTTACCCAGAGAGACTCTGTTCAGGGTGTGCTGCCCAGTTACTGCCATGGTCTCCAGGACTTCCTCTCCAGATAGCAGTGAGCCCGTGTACTAGTGGGGAGGGTCACATCACTGTCTTCCTCACAAACCAAAGCCCAAGAGTTTAAGTTAGTCACTGAGATCCAGAGATTAATAACCCACTGATTATATTACCATGTTAGTGTGAGAGTTTGTGTGTACGTGAGTGTGTGTGTGTCCATATGGTGTGTGATTCTGTGTGAGTTGTTTTTAATTTTTCACAACATGTGCATATCGCTGGCTGGGCCTTGCATTTATTACCCGTCCCTAGTTGCCCCCCTTGAGAAGGTGGGGGTGAGCTGCCTTTTTGAACCACTGCAGTCCCTGTGCTGTAGGTAGACCCACAATGTCCCTGAGGGAGGGAATTCCAGTGACACTGACCCAGTGACACTGAAGGAACAGTGATATATTTCCAAGTCAGGATGGTGAGGGGCTCAGAGGGGAACTTACAGGGAGTGGTGCTCCCATGGATCTGCTGCCCCTTGTCCTTCTGAATGGAAGTGGGTGTGGATTGGGAAGGTGCTCTCTCAGGATCCTTGGTGAATCTCTGCAGTGCGTCTTGTAGATGGTACACACTGCTGCTACTGAGCATCGGTGGTGGAGGGAGTGGATGCTTGTGGATGTGGGGGCTGCTTTGTCCTGGATGGTGTCAAGTTTCTTGAGTGTTGTTGGAGCTGTCCCCATCTGGGCAAGTGGGGACCATTCCATCACACTCCTGACTTGTGCCTTGGAGATGGTGGACAGGTTTTGGAGAGTCAGGTGGGGAGTTATTCCTAACCTCTGACCTGCTCTTTGTAACCAGTGTAATTATGTGGCAGTTCAGTTGAATTTGTGGTCAGTGGTAACCTCAGGATGTTGATAGTGGGGGACTCAGTGATGGGAACACCATTGAATATCAAAGGACAGTAGTTAGAATGTCTCTTATTGGTGATGGTCTTTGTCTGGCATTTGTGTGGTGTGAATGTTACTTGCCACTTATTGGCCCAAACCTGGATATTGTCCAGATCTTGTTCCATTTGAACATGGACTGTTTCAGTATCTGAGGAGTCATGACCGGTGCTGAACATAGTTTAATCATTGGTGAACATCCCCATTTCTGATCTTAAGATGGAGGGAAGGTCATTGATGAAGCAGCTGAAGATGGTTGGGCCAAGGACACTCCCCTGAGGGACTCCTGCAGAGATGTCCTGGAGCTGAGATAACTGAACTCCGAACAACTATGACCATCTTCATATGTGTCAGGTATGACTGTGATCAGTGGGGCGCGAGAGAGTGTGCACGAGTGTGCGTGTGTGTGTGTGTAAGTGAGTGTGCGTGAGTGAATGTGAGTGCATGAGTGAGTGTGTGTGTGTGTGTGCACGCAAGTGTGTGCAAGTGAGTGTGCGTGTGTGTGTATGTGTGAGTAAGTTTGTGTGTGCAAGTGAGTCTGTGTGTATACGTGTGCACGAGTGAGTGAGAGTGTAAGTGAGCATGTGTGAGTGAGTTTCTGTATGCCAGTGAGTGCGAGCAAGTGAGTTTGTGTGAGTGAGTGAGTGAGTGAATGTGTCAGGGAGTGTGCCAGTGAGTGTGATTGAGTGAGTGTGATTGATTGAGTGAGTGGGTGTAAGTTGCCAGTGAGTGTGAGTGTGAGTGTGTGTGAGTGCGTGTGTGCCAGTGAGTGTGCCAGTAAGTGTGAGTGAGTGTGATTGACTGAGTGAGTGTGTGTGAGTGAGTGAGCGTGAGTGAGTGTGCCAGTGAGTGTGTGTGTGAGAGTGTGCCAGTGAGTGTGAGTGAGTGAATGTGTGAGTGAGTGTGCCAGTGAGTGTGAGTGTGAGTGAGTGAGTGTGAGTAAGTGTGAGTATTAGTGGTTGCTGGTGTGTGGAGTTGCTAGGTGGTGGTCTCTGTGTTGTTTGTGGTTGCACACTGGGTGCTGAGTGCTGTGTGGACGGTGAAATAGGATCTTGTTCCTGTCAGTGATGGGAACTGTGCAGCTCAGGGACAGCCTCTAGTTGTTGGACAACATTCTAGACTAGTATCTGAAATAACCACACAAAGTAAGCCGCGAGCACAAATCTTCCTATCAACAATGCTGATTGCTGTGCAGCTTTGTAAAAACTGCAGGGAAGAGACGTGAGGTGGGTTTTTTCCTCATTCCTGCCCTGGCCTAACAAGTCAGTGAACATTCCTCTGGTTCAGCAGTAACCACAGCCCGTCACTGCCTGCCTGCTCCCTGCAATCTGCCTGGTCTGTCTCACAAACCTGGAGCAGCCACACACAGACACACTGCGGCAAACACTGGCTATTCACTGCCATGGGCATCAGTGGATCACCTCTGCTCACCCCACTGGCATTTCACCGTCACTGAGGGACAGCTTCAGTTCCGAGCCCACGAGTGAGAGGATGGAGGAAGAACAAGGTAGGGAAATGCAGGGTCACAATTGCTGCACTTGGGAAAGCCATCTCTCCCCCTGCCAGTGCTGTACCTGTCCATCTTTACAAACTGCTACAGCTGCAAGTCTCTCGTAAGGTAAAGGGGGAACATTCAAAGAGGGGGCAGCAGAGATTCACTTGAAGAGTACACAGCGTGTCATTGAGAGAGATCGGTCCTGAGGATTGTGTGTAGTAGTGCTTAGAACAGGGATTTGATTTAATTGTGGTGTTCAAAAATCATCAAGGGCTTTGATTAGGTATATTAGGAGGGACAGAAGGAGAGTAGAGAACACAGATTAAAGGAAACCAGCAGGAGAACGAGAAGCAGAGTGATTTTGTTTTACGTTGTGAGTTGTTGTGATTGAGAATGTATTGACTAAAGGGGCAGTGGAAACAGATCAATCACTTTCCCAATCCGTTAGTGTCGAGTGGGATAACACACAGACGTGGACATGGACCTTGGCTGATTTCTGTCTACATCCATACTGTGGGACCAAAGGGAAACTTTCCAAACTCCTGGATGATGCTAAACTGAGTGCTGAGGGTGAGGCAACAACAGAGTGACTGAGCGAGTGGACAAGAGTGTGATCGAGGGAATTGAAAGTGGGTAAGTGTGAGGTGGTTCACTGTGGTTGGAGGAATGGAACATTTCTGAAACAATGGGAAATGTTGCTGGCTATCCCTGTGTATACATCCCAGAGAGCTCACCCAGAGGACCAGTGAGCATTCCGAGGACAACCTGTTCGAGTTTCTGTGGAAAGAGGATTGGGGTTCAGGAGAAAAGAGGGTCTTACCTCAGTTGTACAGAACCGTGGGTGAGCCTACACTCAGAGGACTGTGTCCAGAGCGGGTCTCTGTGCCTGTGAGAGGGTAGATGTCTGACCGATCTCCACGGGGAAGGACTGAGGACAATTGTCCCGTACTCTGAGGTTTAGGAAACACGAAGTGATCTGATTGAACCTGATGTGTTCTTAAAGGCTGTGCAGGAAGGATGCTTCCCGTGGCGAGGAGGATCTACACCCAGGGGCTGAGCTGTGGAGGAATTTCTACTCCCAGAAGGTGGGGAGCCTGTGGAATTCTCTATCCCAGAGGGTCCAGTATTTAAGAAATTTGGGACAAAGATTGAGAGATTGTAGTCACTAATGATATTCAGGGATGGGGGATGATGCAGAATTATCATGTCGGGATGAATAATCAATCCTGTTTGGAATAAAAGAGCAGATTCAAAGGCATGATGGGCTGAATGGCCTACTCCTGCTGTTCCTTTCTATAATCTCAAAAGTGAGAAATGTTCAGGGCTGTGGGGGTTGGTTGGGGGGGTGGGGGTCGGTCAGCACAGGCCTAGACGGGCTGAATGTCCTCCCCAGGTGCTGCTAATCAGAGCGAAGGGTTTCGGGGTGGTTTGCTGTGAGGTTGAAGACAGAGGTTCACATTTCTCCATGTCGACAGGAAAGAGCAGCCAGCAGCAGACCCGGGGCAAGTTGGAGCAGGACGATGAAGGAACGAGCTTTAGCACAGTGCGATCCCAGGAGGCTGAGGGCAGCACCCGCTGCATGGTCTTCACTTACTTCAAAGGAGACAGTAACAGTATGGTGGAGCAACACTTCAACAGAGCCCTGAAACGGTCCCGGAGTCCCACAGGCAACAGCTCAAAGCGAAAAGCAGCCACCAACATATCAACAGCAGGTAGGGGACTGCGGCCACATCCTGAGGGCAGCTGTCAGATGGCACGGGGGGGGGGGGGCAGGGAGGCTGGTGACAAGGTGGAACAACACCCCCCCACACACATATACACACACACACCCACACACAACCCCACACAACCCCACACACACACACACAACCCCACACACACATACACACATACACTCACACACATATACACACACAGCCAGACATACACACACATGCACCCAGACACGCACACACCCAGACACACACACACCCCCGCACACACATACACACATACATCCACACACACATCCACACACACACATACACGCATTCACACACACATACGCACACACAGACACGCATACCGACACACACACATACACACACACTCCCACACACAGACACACACAGACACACACACCCACACACACATACACACACGCATACACACACACCCACTAACACATACATACACGCACACACCCTCACACACACATACACACAACCCACATACACACATACACACACATACACACGCACACATACGCACACCCACACACACACAGACACCCACACACTCACACACACATATACACACACACATACGCCCACATGCTCGTATACATACACACCCACACACACATACACACATACACACAGACACACAGACACACAGACACACACCCACACCCACATAGACATACACACACACCCTCACACACACATACACATAACCCACTTACACACATACACACAGACACACGTATCCACACACACATACACACGCACATACACACACACCCCCACTAACATATATACACACACACACCCTCACACACACCTACATGCAACCCACATACACACATACATACACACATACACACGCACACACATACGCACACCCACACACACAGACACCCACACACTCACACACACATACACACAGACACACACACACACACGCTCGTATACACACACCCACACACACATACACACACATATACACACACCCACACACACATACACACACACCCACACACACACATACACACACCCACACACACACAACCCACATACACACAGACACACACCCACACCCACATAGACATACACACACACCCTCACAGACACATACACATAACACACTTACACACATACACACACACACCCACACACAAACACACAGACACCCACATGCTCACCCACACATACACACACACACACGCCCACACACACACACACACCCACTAACACATATATACACACACACCCTCACACACATACACACAACCCACATACACACACGCACACACATACGCACATCGACACACACACAGACACCCACACACTCACACACACAGACACACACACGCCCGCACGCTCGTGTACACACAGACCCACACACACACATACACACACACATACACACACCCACACACACACACATGCACACACATACACACACACCCACATACACACATACACACATATACACACGCACACACATATGCACACCCACACACACAGACACCCAGACACTCACACACACATACACACAGACACATATACGCCCACATGCTCGTATACACACACACCCACACACACACATACAAACACACATATACCCATACATATACACACACACCCATACACACACATAACCCACATACACACAGGCATACACCCACACTGACATAGACATACACACACACCCTCACACACACATACACACACACACATACACACAACTCACTTACACACATACACACACCCACCCACACACACATATACACACACCCAAACAACACCCATACACTCTCACACACACTCACACACATACATACACATGCACATACACACACACACCCACACACACATACACACAAACATCCACACACATGCACACACACATACACACACACCTGTGCACACACATACACACACACCCACTCACAACCACACACACAGACACCCTCATACACACACATACACACACACAGACACCCACACATACACATAAACACACAGACACCCATACACACGCACACACTGACATGCACACATGCATAGAGACACAGACACACAGACACACACAGACACACACACACACACACTCCCATCCCCAAAATACACCCATGCACACACACACACACGCACATACACACAAACAGCTCCCCCCAACACACACCTATTCCCCCCCACACACTCACCGCCCCACACAGACCACCACACACACAACCCAAATCACAGAGTGATACTGTCCCACAGTATCCCACAGGGCGGTGGGTTATAACAGAGTGAGACTCTGACTGTCCCACAGGGTCATGTGTTGCAGGTGGAAAGCTGACAGTATATTGTTTGTGAAAAGGTGCGAAATGTCCCAGCCAGAAAGGAATCAGTGTCCCGTCAGTCCGGGGTGGGTTTTTGGAATTGGATGTATGTAGAAGGAGCTCGGGTCAGGTGGGTCCTGTTGGGATGTGAGAGGGATTGGTTGGAAGAATCTCTAATTACTGGGAATGCTGACATTGCATGGCTACCCTGCCCACTTCCTGCTGTTTCCCTGGGTCTGGCAGGCCAGAGGAATGTGTTCTCCCCCTGTGTGGAGCTGGCCATAACCCCTGACCCCTGACCCTGCCCAGCCCAGGATGTGGCTGTCACTGGCTGAGTGAGCAGTTATTGCCCATCCCACATTACCCAATGGTCAGTTTGAGAGCGAATCCCATTGCTGTGGGTGTGGAGTCACATGTAGACCCGATAAGGATGGAAGATTCCTTCCTTGAAGATCATGAGTGAACCAGATTGGGAGTTTTGACAATGGATTGATGATCGTCATTAGACTCTTAATTCCAGATTTCTTTGGAATTCAAATGACACCAAATAATGCTGTGATGGGATTTGATCCTCAGTCTCTGGGTCTCTGCATTAACAGTCCAGTGTTAACAACAGGAGGGCAAAAAGGGGACATGAGATAGCTTTGGAAATTAGAATTAAGGAGAATCCAAAGAGTTTTTACAAATACATAAAGGATAAAAAGGTAACTAGGGACACAATAGGGCCCCTCAAAGATCAGCAAGGCGGCCTTTGTGTGGAGCCACAGGAGATGGGGGAGATACTAAACAAGTACTTTGCATCAGTGTTTACTGAGGAAAAGGATATGGAAGATATAGACTGTAGGGAAATAGATGGTGACAGATGTCCAGATTAGAGAGGAGAGAGTGCTGGATGTCTTGAAACGGTTAAAGGTGGATAAATCCCCAGGACCTGATCAGGTATACCCTAGAACTCTGTGGGAAGCTAGAGAAGTGATTGCTGGGCCTCTTGCTCAGATATTTGTATCATCGATAGTCACAGGTGAGGTGCCGGAAGACTGAAGGTTGGCAAACGTGGTGCTACTGTTTAAGAAGGGCGGTAAAGACAAGCCAGGGAACTATAGACCGGTGAGCCTGACCTCGGTGGTGGGCAAGTTGTTGGAGGGAATCCTGAGGGACAGGATGTACATGTATTTGGAAAGGCAAGGACTGATTAAGGATAGTCAACATGGCTTTGTGCGTGGGAAATCATGTCTCACAAACTTGATTGAGTTTTTTGAGGAAGTAACAAAGGGGATTGATGAGGGCAGAGCAGTAGATATGATCTACATGGACTTCAGTAAGGTGTTCGACAAGGTTCCCCATGGGAGACTGATTAGCAAGGTTAGATCTCATGGAATACAGGGAGAACTAGCCATTTGGATACAGAACTGACTCAAAGGTAGAAGACAGAGGGTGGTGGTGGAGGGTTGTTTTTCAGACTGGAGGCCTGTGACCAGTGGAGTGCCACAACGATCGGTGCTGTGCCCTCTACTTTTCGTCATTTACATAAATGATTTGGATGCGAGCATAAGAAGTACAGTTAGTAAGTTTGCAGATGACACCAAAATTGGAGGTGTAGTGGACAGCGAAGAGGGTTACCTCAGATTACAACAGGATCTGGACCAGATGGGCCAATGGGCTGAAAAGTGGCAGATGGGGTTTAATTCAGATAAATGTGAGGTGCTGCATTTTGGGAAAGCAAATCTTAGCAGGACTTATACACTTAATGGTAAGGACCTGGGGAGTGTTGCTGAACAAAGAGACCTTGGAGTGTGGGTTCATAGCTCCTTGAAAGTGGAGTCGCAGGTCGATAGGATAATGAAGGAGGCGTTTGGTATGCTTTCCTTTATTGGTCAGAGTATTGAGTACAGGAGTTGGGAGGTCATGTTGTGGCTGTACAGGACATTGGTTAGGCCACTGTTGGGATATTGTGTGCAATTCTGGTCTCCTTCCTATCGGAAAGATGTTGTGAAACTTGAAAGGGTTCAGAAAAGATTTACAAGGATGTTGCCAGGGTTGGAGGGTTTGAGCCACAGGGAGAGGTTGAACAGGCTGGGGCTGTTTTCCCTGGAGCGTCGAAGGCTGAGGGGTAACCTTATAGAGGTTTATAAAATCATGAGGGGCATGGATAGGATAAATAGACAAAGTCTTTTCCCTGGGGTCGGGGAGTCCAGAACTAGAGGGCATAGGTTTAGGGTGAGAGGGGAAAGATATAAAAGAGACCTAAGGGGCAATGCTTTCACACAGAGGGTGGTACGTGTATGGAATGAGCTGCCAGAGGATGTGGTGGAGGCTGGTACAATTACAACATTTAAGAGGCATTTGGATGGGTATATGAATAGGAAGGGTTTGGAGGGATATGGGCCGGGTGCTGGCAGGTGGGACTAGATTGGGTTGGGATATCTGGTCGGCATGGACGGGTTGGACCGAAGGGTCTGTTTCCATGCTGTACATCTCTACGACTCTATGACAATTGGCCATATCCGCGCCCCCACCCCCACCCCCACCCCCACCCCCACCCCCACCCCCACCCCCACCCTCACCACCACCCCTCCCACCTCAATGCTGAGATCCCCCTCACCAGAATTCCCCTGTGATTCTGATACATTTCCCACCACAACCCACACTGTTCTAGCCCTGATGGGGTTCACTCCTGGCTCTCTGATCTCTCGAGAGGGGATATTATGGGCTGTCCTCACTGAGACACCCACCAGGAGGATGTGACATGGAGCGAGCAGGAACCTGGAACACAGTGACACTCAGTATCCGCTGGGAATTTCCGAGCTGAGCCGGAGAAGGTTGTGTTGTGGAAGGGAGCTGACAGACTGTGTCCGGCACCACCTCATTGACTGAGAGCCGAGCTGGTTCCTTGTGCCTCCATCTGTTTAACCGATTCTGATCGTTTCTCCAGTGAGAATAGAAACAGGTTCCAGTAACACCTGTGCACACAGAGAGAAACATTCTGATTGAAAGTTAATTAATACCAATAAGTGCGCAGTTATCCATTTCAGAACCATATAGTGAGATCAGGATATCTTTTAGAAGGTGGAAATTAAATACAGTGGCTGTCCAAAGAGATGTGCAGGAGAAAGTGAGGACTGCAGATGCTGGAGATCAGAGTCGAGAGTGTGGTGCTGGAAAAGCACAGCAGGTCAGGCAGCATCCGAGGAGCAGGAGAATCAACGTTTCAGGCATAAGCTCTTCATCGGGAATTGAGGTTCAGGTGCATAGCCCTTTAAAAAACCATGAACCACTGCAGGAGGAAACCATCAAAATGCCAAAGGAGTGGTCTCTGCTGTGTCTGATGCTGCAGTTACACAGACGGCATTTTGAATGCTGTGAGTAGATGCCGGTCCCACCCTGTTTTGGTCCTGGAGGCAGTTCAAATTAGATTCCCTACAATGTGGGAACTGGCCCTTCGGCCCAACCAGTCCACACCAACCCTCCGAAGAGGAACCCACCCAGACCCATTTCCCTCTGACTAATACACCTAACACTATGGTAATTTAGCATGGCCAATTCACCTGGCCTGTACATCTTTGGATTGTGGGAGGAAACAGGAGCACCCGGAGGAAACCCACACAGACACGGGGAGAACGTGCAAACTCCACACAGACAATTACCTGAGGCTGGAATCGAACCCGGGTCCATGCTGCTGTGAGGCAGCAGTGCTAACCACTGAGCCACCGTACAGGTTTACCAGAGAGGAAACATGAATCTCAGGAATTCAGTTCTGAGGAGAAACTAGACAAATTAAGTGCTTATTCTCTAAATTTTGAGAAGGTTAAATGAGGAGTTAATCAAGATTGTCAAAGTATTAACAGGGGAAAAGAATAGATAAATGATTTCTACTGGTTGAAGATTCTAGAAAGTCAGGGGTATCGTCTATGTATTGAGGCCAGACCGTTCAGGATGTGGGAAAGCCCCTTTACACACAGACAGCGGTGGAAATACAGAACTCTCTTCCTCAAATGACAGTCAGTGCAAATTCAATTGTTAAATTTACATCTGAAATAGACCACTTTTCATTAAACAAGGTGATCATGGGAACTTAAATAGAAATTGCTGGAAAAACTCAGCAGGTCTGTCAGCATCTGTGGAGAGAAATCAAAGTTAACGTTTTGGGTCCAGTGACCCTCCTTCAAAGCCCAGGGTAAACACTGCGCTAGGGAAGGAGAGGCCTGGTGCCAATGCCCATTCAAAGCTGACTCCGAGATTTGAGGGAGTGGAGGGACTGCAACATTTTCCGAGGATGCCCTCCCTTACATCAGATGTTAGTCTGAGATATTACACATATCACTGTTCAAACTGAAACTGGGAGCAACAATAGGGAAAAGCATCATCTAATAGCCCAGAGCCCCCTTCATGGGAGCCTCCCTTTGAGAAAGTGTCTGTGTGAGTGAATGGGGAATGTTTGGGATGTTCCTGGGAAGCTCTCAGCTCAAAGCTGTTCAGTTTGTTTTTGCAGCAGCAAGGATGAAGGCCAAGGGTCTTGGATTCAGCTTCTGCCATTGGATTTCTCCTCCTGATCCCCCCCAAAAATGGGTCTGGCCTTGAATAAAGACTCTTCTCTTCAGCCAATGGAGATAGGGGCTTATTGAGCCCACGAAATGATTGGTCCCACTTTAAATGTCTGTGCTCTTCATTCGGTAACAGGGAAAGGTGAAAGGTTAAAGGGAAAAGAGGGCAAAAAGGAAAGGGGAAAGGGGAGAGGGGAGAGATGGGGGAGAGATGGGGGAGAGATGGGGGAGAGATGGGGGGTGGGGAGGGTAGGGGGAGAGAGGGGAGGTGGGGAGATGTTATTGATGATGTTATCGGTGTCATTTCAGGTGAGAAACCCTCAGCCCACCCACTCCATTGGGATCCTCGGGCTCCACTCTGGCCCAGTTCACCCCAAGGTGCCAATCTGTCTGCTGTGCCCCTCAAGGCTGTGGGTGCACCCCTCCCTGTGCCTCAGTACCACGTGGATAGTCCCTCGAGCCTCCACCCTCAGCCTCACCCCCCATGGCTCTTACCCAGAGTGAGTAGTCACAGCCTAGAGGACTCTATTTTCTGCCAGTCAATGCCTGATCTCCACCGACTGACGCCAGCTGCAATCAACAGCCATCAATATAACTCCTTCCTGGTGCCACTGAGAGGGGCGGGCATGCCAGCTGAAACCAGCCAGCGACAGACGGTCCCAAAGTCTAACCTGACCTCAGCCTGGACAGAGCCAGTTCCTGGAGCGGCTGATGTGAGACAGAGTGAGAGTGTTGATGCAGGTACGTGTACAAACTGACTGAGAATCGAATAGAGGCAGAGACAGTCACATCACAGCCACATCAACTCAAACTTCCCAATCTGATTGTTTAGAAATCTTCAAAGGTAATTAATACCAAGACAATTCCAATCAATATCATTGACATGATCAATTCCATCTCGATCAATGTTATCTTTGAGTCTACTCCAGCTGCAGCTTCTCTCTGTGTGTTTCAGTCCCACTCATTCACCTCAGCGACTAAACCTCCCCAACCCCTGAGCAGTTTCCCGAGACGTTACCAATGTTTAATAATTGATTCACCATGACCAGTGAGACGGGCATAACGCTCTGGTCAGAGCTGGTGATAGTGAGACATCAGTTTGAGAAGAACTCCCCCTGGGCCATTTCAGATCCAGTTCGCTCCCTGTGATCCAGAGAGGGCCAGGATGGAGATTTCTTTCCTGAATTTGGGAATTTGATGGTTTCTCATGGTCATCATTTTCATTCCTGATGTCTCTGATTAACTGGATGGAACCTGACCCCAGCTGAACCCACAGGGTTAACTCCTCAGGGCTCTCAGAGCTTCTGTTCTGATCGTGTCTGACCCAGTAACACAGAATCCCTGAGGGTTTCCCACACGGATCAGGGAAGGTAGTCCCCGGGGAATGTGGCAGGGGGTTGGCCAGACAGCGACTGAGACTTTTACACACCACAGTCTGAGAAAGTAGTTCACCAAAACACTCATTTCAAATCAAAGTTCCAAACCACCTTCTCACATCGGAATTTCATCTCCTGCTCAGTACTGACCCTCCGACAGTGCGGCACTCCCTCGGCACTGACCCTCCAACAGTGCGTCACTCCCTCGGCACTGACCCTCCGACAGTGCGGCCCTCCCTCAGTACTGACCCTCTGACAGTGCGGCACTCCCTCGGCACTGACCCTCCGACAGTGCGGCCCTCCCTCAGTACTGACCCTCTGACAGTGCGGCACTCCCTCGGCACTGACCCTCCGACAGTGCGGCACTCCATCAGCACTGACCCTCCGACAGTGCGGCACTCCCTCAGCACTGACCCCCCGACAGTGCGGCACTCCCTCAGCACTGACCCCCCGACAGTGCGGCACTCCCTCAGCACTGACCCCCCGACAGTGCGGCACTCCCTCAGCACTGACCCTCCGACAGTGCGGCACTCCCTCAGCACTGACCCTCCGACAGTGCGGCACTCCCTCAGCACTGACCCTCCGACAGTGCGGCACTCCCTCAGCACTGACCCTCCGACAGTGCGGCACTCCCTCAGCACTGACCCCCCGACAGTGCGGCACTCCCTCAGTACTGACCCCCTGACAGTGCCCACACCCTCAGCACTGACCCTCCGACAGTGCGGCACTCCCTCAGCACTGACCCTCCGACAGTGCGGCACTCCCTCAGCACTGACCCCCCGACAGTGCGGCACTCCCTCAGTACTGACCCCCTGACAGTGCCCACACCCTCAGCACTGACCCTCCGACAGTGCGGCACTCCCTCAGCACTGACCCCCCGACAGTGCGGCACTCCCTTAGTACTGACCCTCTGACAGTGCCCATTCCCTCAGCACTGACCCTCCAACAGTGCACACTCCCTCAGCACTGACCCTCTGACAGTGCGGCATTCCCTCAGCACTAACCCTCCGACAGTGCCCACTCCCTCAGTACTGACCCTCTGACAGTGTGGCATTCCCTCAGCATGGACCCTCTGACAGTGCCCATTCCCTCAGCACTGACCATCCAACAGTGCACACTCCCTCAGCACTGACCCTCTGACAGTACGGCACTCCCTCAGTACTGACCCTCCAACAGTGCGGCACTCCCTCAGTACTGACCCTCCAACAGTGCGTCACTCCCTCAGTACTGACCCCCCGACAGTGCGGCACTCCCTCAGTACTGACCCCCCGACAGTGCCCACACCCTCAGTACTGACCCTCCAACAGTGCGTCACTCCCTCAGTACTGACCCTCTGACAGTGTGGTATTCCCTCAGTACTGACCCTCTGACAGTGTGGTATTCCCTCAGCACTGACCCCCCGACAGTGCGGCACTCCCTCGGCACTGACCCCCCGACCGTGCGGCACTCCCTCAGTACTGACCCCCCGACAGTGCCCACACCCTCAGTACTGACCCCCCGACAGTGCCCACACCCTCAGTACTGACCCTCCAACAGTGCGTCACTCCCTCAGTACTGACCCTCTGACAGTGCCCATTCCCTCAGCACTGACCCCCCGACAGTGCAGCACTCCCTCAGCACTGACCCCCCGACAGTGCGGCACTCCCTCAGCACTGACCCTCCGAAAGTGCGGCACTTCCTCAGCACTGACCCCCCGACAGTGCGGCACTCCCTCAGCACTGACCCTCCGAAAGTGCAGCACTGCCTCAGTACTGACCCTCCGACAGTGCGGCACTCACTCAGCACTGACCCTCCGACAGTGCGGCGCTCCCTCAATACTGACCCTCTGACAGTGCCCACTCCGTCAGCACTAACCCTCTGACAGTGCCCACTCCTTCAGCACTGACCCTCCGACAGTGCCCACTCCCTCAGCACTGACCCTCCGACAGTGCGGCGCTTCCTCAGTACTGACCCTCTGACAGTGTGGCATTCCCTCAGCATGGACCCTCTGACAGTGCCCATTCCCTCAGCACTGACCCTCCAACAGTGCACACTCCCTCAGCACTGACCCTCTGACAGTACGGCACTCCCTCAGTACTGACCCTCCAACAGTGCGTCACTCCCTCAGTACTGACCCCACGACAGTGCGGCACTCCCTCGGCACTGACCCCCCGACAGTGCGGCACTCCCTCAGTACTGACCCTCTGACAGTGCCCACACCCTCAGCACTGACCCTCCGACAGTGCGGCACTCCCTCAGTACTGACCCTCCGACAGTGCGTCACTCCCTCAGTACTGACCCCCCGACAGTGCGGCACTCCCTCAGTACTGACCCCCCGACAGTGCCCACACCCTCAGTACTGACCCTCCAACAGTGCGTCACTCCCTCAGTACTGACCCTCTGACAGTGTGGTATTCCCTCAGCACTGACCCCCCGACAGTGCGGCACTCCCTCAGCACTGACCCCCCGACAGTGCGGCACTCCCTCGGCTCTGACCCCCCCGACCGTGCGGCACTCCCTCAGTACTGACCCCCCGACAGTGCCCACACCCTCAGTACTGACCCTCCAACAGTGCGTCACTCCCTCAGTACTGACCCTCTGACAGTGCCCATTCCCTCAGCACTGACCCTCTGACAATGCGGCGCTTCCTCAGCGCCGACCCTCCGACAGTGCGGCACTCCCTCAGCACTGACCCTCTGTCAGTGCCCACTCCCTCAGCACTGACCCCCCGACAGTGCGGCACTCCCTCAGCACTGACCCCCCAACAGTGCGGCACTCCCTCAGCACTGACCCCCCAACAGTGCGGCACTCCCTCAGCACTGACCCTCCGAAAGTGCAGCACTGCCTCAGTACTGACCCTCCGACAGTGCGGCACTCACTCAGCACTGACCCTCCGACAGTGCGGCGCTCCCTCAATACTGACCCTCTGACAGTGCCCACTCCGTCAGCACTAACCCTCTGACAGTGCCCACTCCCTCAGCACTGACCCTCCGACAGTGCGGCGCTTCCTCAGCACTGACCGTCCAACAATGCGGCGCTCCCTCAGCACTGACCCTCCGACAGTGCGGCGCTCCTTCAGCACTGACCCTCTGACAACGCGGCGCTTCCTCAGCGCCGACCCTCTGACAATGCGGCGCTTCCTCAGCGCCGACCCTCCGACAGTGCGGCACTCCCTCAGCACTGACCCTCTGTCAGTGCCCACTCCCTCCGCACTGACCCTCCGACAGTGCAGCACTCCCTCAGTACGGACCCTCTGACAGTGCGGCGCTCCCTCAGCACTGACCCTCCGACAGTGCGGCACTCCCTCAGCACTGACCCTCCGACAGTGCTAATCCCTTAGCACTGACCCTCTGACAGTGCCCACTCCCTCAGCACTGACCCTCTGACAGTGCCCACTCCCTCAGCACTGACCCTCCGACAGTGCGGCACTCCCTCAGCACTGACCCTCCGACAGTGCGGCACTCCCTCAGCGCCGACACTCCGACAGTGTGGCACTCCCTCAGCGCCGACACTCCGACAGTGCGGCGCTCCCTCAGCGCCGACACTCCGACAGTGCGGCGCTCCCTCAGCACTGACCCTCCGACAGTGCGGCACTCCCTCGGCACTGACCCTCCCGACAGTGCGGCACTCCCTCGGCACTGACCCTCCAACAGTGCGGCACTCCCTCAGTACTGACCCTCCAACAGTGCGTCACTCCCTCAGTACTGACCCCCCGACAGTGCGGCACTCCCTCGGCACTGACCCCCCGACAGTGTGGCATTCCCTCAGCACGGACCCCCCGACAGTGCGGCACTCGCTCAGTACTGACCCCCCGACAGTGCGGCACTCCCTCAGCACTGACCCCCCGACAGTGCGGCACTCCCTCAGCACTGACCCTCTGAAAGTGCAGCACTGCCTCAGTACTGACCCTCCGACAGTGCGGCACTCACTCAGCACTGACCCTCCGACAGTGCGGCGCTCCCTCAATAATGACCCTCTGACAGTGCCCACTCCATCAGCACTGACCCTCTGACAGTGCCCACTCCTTCAGCACTGACCCTCCGACAGTGCCCACTCCCTCAGCACTGACCCTCCGACAGTGCCCACTCCCTCCGCACTGACCCTCCGACAGTGCAGCACTCCCTCAGTACGGACCCTCTGACAGTGCGGCGCTCCCTCAGCACTGACCCTCCGACAGTGCGGCACTCCCTCAGCACTGACCCTCTGACAGTGCAGCACTCCCTCAGCACTGACCCTCCGACAGTGAGGCACTCCCTCAGCACTGACCCTCCGACAGTGAGGCACTCCCTCAGCACTGACCCTCCGAGAGTGCGGCACTCCCTCAGCGCCGACACTCCGACAGTGCGGCACTCCCTCAGCGCCGACACTCCGACAGTGCGGCGCTCCCTCAGCGCCGACACTCCGACAGTGCGGCGCTCCCTCAGCACTGACCCTCCGACAGTGCGGCACTCCCTCAACACTGACCCTCCGACAGTGCGGCACTCCCTCAGCACTGACCCTCCGACAGTGCGGCACTCCCTCAGCACTGACCCTCCGACAGTGCGGCGCTCCCTCAGCACTGACCCCCCGACAATGCGGCACTCCCTCAGCACTGACCCCCTGACAGTGCCCACACCCTCAGCACTGACCCTCCGACAGTGCAGCACTCCCTTAGTACTGACCCTCTGACAGTGCCCATTCCCTCAGCACTGACCCTCCAACAGTGCACACTCCCTCAGCACTGACCCTCTGACAGTGCGGCATTCCCTCAGCACTAACCCTCTGACAGTGCCCACACCCTCAGCACTGACCCTCCAACAGTGCGGCACTCCCTCAGTACTGACCCTCTGACAGTGTGGCATTCCCTCAGCATGGACCCTCTGACAGTGCTGATTCCCTCAGCACTGACCCTCCAACAGTGCACACTCCCTCAGCACTGACCCTCTGACAGTACGGCACTCCCTCAGTACTGACCCTCCAACAGTGCGTCACTCCCTCAGTACTGACCCCACGACAGTGCGGCACTCCCTCGGCACTGACCCTCCCGACAGTGCGGCACTCCCTCGGCACTGACCCTCCAACAGTGCGGCACTCCATCAGCACTGACCCTCCGACAGTGCGGCACTCCCTCAGCACTGACCCCCCGACAGTGCGGCACTCCCTCAGCACTGACCCCCCGACAGTGCGGCACTCCCTCAGCACTGACCCTCCGACAGTGCGGCACTCCCTCAGCACTGACCCTCCGACAGTGCGGCACTCCCTCAGCACTGACCCTCCGACAGTGCGGCACTCCCTCAGCACTGACCCTCCGACAGTGCGGCACTCCCTCAGCACTGACCCCCCGACAGTGCGGCACTCCCTCAGTACTGACCCCCTGACAGTGCCCACACCCTCAGCACTGACCCTCCGACAGTGCGGCACTCCCTCAGCACTGACCCTCCGACAGTGCGGCACTCCCTCAGCACTGACCCCCCGACAGTGCGGCACTCCCTCAGTACTGACCCCCTGACAGTGCCCACACCCTCAGCACTGACCCTCCGACAGTGCGGCACTCCCTTAGTACTGACCCTCTGACAGTGCCCATTCCCTCAGCACTGACCCTCCAACAGTGCACACTCCCTCAGCACTGACCCTCTGACAGTGCGGCATTCCCTCAGCACTAACCCTCCGACAGTGCCCACTCCCTCAGTACTGACCCTCTGACAGTGTGGCATTCCCTCAGCATGGACCCTCTGACAGTGCCCATTCCCTCAGCACTGACCATCCAACAGTGCACACTCCCTCAGCACTGACCCTCTGACAGTACGGCACTCCCTCAGTACTGACCCTCCAACAGTGCGGCACTCCCTCAGTACTGACCCTCCAACAGTGCGTCACTCCCTCAGTACTGACCCCCCGACAGTGCGGCACTCCCTCAGTACTGACCCCCCGACAGTGCCCACACCCTCAGTACTGACCCTCCAACAGTGCGTCACTCCCTCAGTACTGACCCTCTGACAGTGTGGTATTCCCTCAGTACTGACCCTCTGACAGTGTGGTATTCCCTCAGCACTGACCCCCCGACAGTGCGGCACTCCCTCGGCACTGACCCCCCGACCGTGCGGCACTCCCTCAGTACTGACCCCCCGACAGTGCCCACACCCTCAGTACTGACCCCCCGACAGTGCCCACACCCTCAGTACTGACCCTCCAACAGTGCGTCACTCCCTCAGTACTGACCCTCTGACAGTGCCCATTCCCTCAGCACTGACCCCCCGACAGTGCAGCACTCCCTCAGCACTGACCCCCCGACAGTGCGGCACTCCCTCAGCACTGACCCTCCGAAAGTGCGGCACTCCCTCAGCACTGACCCCCCGACAGTGCGGCACTCCCTCAGCACTGACCCTCCGAAAGTGCAGCACTGCCTCAGTACTGACCCTCCGACAGTGCGGCACTCACTCAGCACTGACCCTCCGACAGTGCGGCGCTCCCTCAATACTGACCCTCTGACAGTGCCCACTCCGTCAGCACTAACCCTCTGACAGTGCCCACTCCTTCAGCACTGACCCTCCGACAGTGCCCACTCCCTCAGCACTGACCCTCCGACAGTGCGGCGCTTCCTCAGTACTGACCCTCTGACAGTGTGGCATTCCCTCAGCATGGACCCTCTGACAGTGCCCATTCCCTCAGCACTGACCCTCCAACAGTGCACACTCCCTCAGCACTGACCCTCTGACAGTACGGCACTCCCTCAGTACTGACCCTCCAACAGTGCGTCACTCCCTCAGTACTGACCCCACGACAGTGCGGCACTCCCTCGGCACTGACCCCCCGACAGTGCGGCACTCCCTCAGTACTGACCCTCTGACAGTGCCCACACCCTCAGCACTGACCCTCCGACAGTGCGGCACTCCCTCAGTACTGACCCTCCGACAGTGCGTCACTCCCTCAGTACTGACCCCCCGACAGTGCGGCACTCCCTCAGTACTGACCCCCCGACAGTGCCCACACCCTCAGTACTGACCCTCCAACAGTGCGTCACTCCCTCAGTACTGACCCTCTGACAGTGTGGTATTCCCTCAGCACTGACCCCCCGACAGTGCGGCACTCCCTCAGCACTGACCCCCCGACAGTGCGGCACTCCCTCGGCTCTGACCCCCCCGACCGTGCGGCACTCCCTCAGTACTGACCCCCCGACAGTGCCCACACCCTCAGTACTGACCCTCCAACAGTGCGTCACTCCCTCAGTACTGACCCTCTGACAGTGCCCATTCCCTCAGCACTGACCCCCCGACAGTGCGGCACTCCCTCAGCACTGACCCCCCAACAGTGCGGCACTCCCTCAGCACTGACCCCCCAACAGTGCGGCACTCCCTCAGCACTGACCCTCCGAAAGTGCAGCACTGCCTCAGTACTGACCCTCCGACAGTGCGGCACTCACTCAGCACTGACCCTCCGACAGTGCGGCGCTCCCTCAATACTGACCCTCTGACAGTGCCCACTCCGTCAGCACTAACCCTCTGACAGTGCCCACTCCCTCAGCACTGACCCTCCGACAGTGCGGCGCTTCCTCAGCACTGACCGTCCAACAATGCGGCTCTCCCTCAGCACTGACCCTCCGACAGTGCGGCGCTCCTTCAGCACTGACCCTCTGACAACGCGGCGCTTCCTCAGCGCCGACCCTCTGACAATGCGGCGCTTCCTCAGCGCCGACCCTCCGACAGTGCGGCACTCCCTCAGCACTGACCCTCTGTCAGTGCCCACTCCCTCAGCACTGACCCCCCGACAGTGCGGCACTCCCTCAGCACTGACCCCCCAACAGTGCGGCACTCCCTCAGCACTGACCCCCCAACAGTGCGGCACTCCCTCAGCACTGACCCTCCGAAAGTGCAGCACTGCCTCAGTACTGACCCTCCGACAGTGCGGCACTCACTCAGCACTGACCCTCCGACAGTGCGGCGCTCCCTCAATACTGACCCTCTGACAGTGCCCACTCCGTCAGCACTAACCCTCTGACAGTGCCCACTCCCTCAGCACTGACCCTCCGACAGTGCGGCACTCCCTCAGCACTGACCCTCCGACAGTGCTAATCCCTTAGCACTGACCCTCTGACAGTGCCCACTCCCTCAGCACTGACCCTCTGACAGTGCCCACTCCCTCAGCACTGACCCTCCGACAGTGCGGCACTCCCTCAGCACTGACCCTCCGACAGTGCGGCACTCCCTCAGCGCCGACACTCCGACAGTGTGGCACTCCCTCAGCGCCGACACTCCGACAGTGCGGCGCTCCCTCAGCGCCGACACTCCGACAGTGCGGCGCTCCCTCAGCACTGACCCTCCGACAGTGCGGCACTCCCTCGGCACTGACCCTCCCGACAGTGCGGCACTCCCTCGGCACTGACCCTCCAACAGTGCGGCACTCCCTCAGTACTGACCCTCCAACAGTGCGTCACTCCCTCAGTACTGACCCCCCGACAGTGCGGCACTCCCTCGGCACTGACCCCCCGACAGTGTGGCATTCCCTCAGCACGGACCCCCCGACAGTGCGGCACTCGCTCAGTACTGACCCCCCGACAGTGCGGCACTCCCTCAGCACTGACCCCCCGACAGTGCGGCACTCCCTCAGCACTGACCCTCTGAAAGTGCAGCACTGCCTCAGTACTGACCCTCCGACAGTGCGGCACTCACTCAGCACTGACCCTCCGACAGTGCGGCGCTCCCTCAATAATGACCCTCTGACAGTGCCCACTCCATCAGCACTGACCCTCTGACAGTGCCCACTCCTTCAGCACTGACCCTCCGACAGTGCCCACTCCCTCAGCACTGACCCTCCGACAGTGCCCACTCCCTCCGCACTGACCCTCCGACAGTGCAGCACTCCCTCAGCACTGACCCTCCGACAGTGCGGCGCTCCCTCAGCACTGACCCTCCGACAGTGCGGCACTCCCTCAGCACTGACCCTCTGACAGTGCAGCACTCCCTCAGCACTGACCCTCCGACAGTGAGGCACTCCCTCAGCACTGACCCTCCGACAGTGAGGCACTCCCTCAGCACTGACCCTCCGAGAGTGCGGCACTCCCTCAGCGCCGACACTCCGACAGTGCGGCACTCCCTCAGCGCCGACACTCCGACAGTGCGGCGCTCCCTCAGCGCCGACACTCCGACAGTGCGGCGCTCCCTCAGCACTGACCCTCCGACAGTGCGGCACTCCCTCAACACTGACCCTCCGACAGTGCGGCACTCCCTCAGCACTGACCCCCCGACAATGCGGCACTCCCTCAGCACTGACCCCCTGACAGTGCCCACACCCTCAGCACTGACCCTCCGACAGTGCAGCACTCCCTTAGTACTGACCCTCTGACAGTGCCCATTCCCTCAGCACTGACCCTCCAACAGTGCACACTCCCTCAGCACTGACCCTCTGACAGTGCGGCATTCCCTCAGCACTAACCCTCTGACAGTGCCCACACCCTCAGCACTGACCCTCCAACAGTGCGGCACTCCCTCAGTACTGACCCTCTGACAGTGTGGCATTCCCTCAGCATGGACCCTCTGACAGTGCCGATTCCCTCAGCACTGACCCTCCAACAGTGCACACTCTCTCAGCACTGACCCTCTGACAGTACGGCACTCCCTCAGTACTGACCCTCCAACAGTGCGTCACTCCCTCAGTACTGACCCCACGACAGTGCGGCACTCCCTCGGCACTGACCCTCCCGACAGTGCGGCACTCCCTCGGCACTGACCCTCCAACAGTGCGGCACTCCCTCAGTACTGACCCTCCAACAGTGCGTCACTCCCTCAGTACTGACCCCCCGACAGTGCGGCACTCCCTCGGCACTGACCCCCCGACAGTGTGGCATTCCCTCAGCACGGACCACCCGACAGTGCGGCACTCGCTCAGTACTGACCCTCCGACAGTGCCCACACCCTCAGCACTGACCCTCCAACAGTGCGGCACTCCCTCAGCACTGACCCTCTGACAGTGCCCATTCCCTCAGCACTGACCCCCCGACAGTGCGTCACTCCCTCAGTACTGACCCCCCGACAGTGCCCACACCCTCAGCACTGACCCTCCGACAGTGCGGCACTCCCTCAGCACTGACCCTCCGACAGTGCGGCACTCCCTCAGCACTGACCCTCCGACAGTGCGGCACTCCCTCAGCACTGACCGCCCGACAGTGCGGCACTCCCTCAGCACTGACCCCCCCGACAGTGCGGCACTCCCTCAGCACTGACCCCCCGACAGTGCGGCACTCCCTCAGCACTGACCCTCCGAAAGTGCAGCACTGCCTCAGCACTGACCCTCCGACAGTGCGGCGCTCCCTCAATAATGACCCTCTGACAGTGCCCACTCCATCAGCACTGACCCTCTGACAGTGCCCACTCCCTCAGCACTGACCCTCCGACAGTGCGGCGCTCCCTCAGCACTGGCCCTCCGACAGTGCGGCGCTCCTTCAGCACTGACCCTCCGACAGTGCCCACTCCCTCAGCACTGACCCTCCGACAGTGCGGCGCTCCCTCAGCACTGACCCTCCGACAGTGCGGCGCTCCCTCAGCACTGACCCTCCGACAGTGCCCACTCCCTCAGCACTGACCCTCCGACAGTGCGGCACTCCCTCAGCGCCGACACTCCGACAGTGCGGCGCTCCCTCAGCACTGACCCTCCGACAGTGCCCACTCCCTCAGCACTGACCCTCCGACAGTGCGGCGCTCCCTCAGCACTGACCCTCCGACAGTGCCCACTCCCTCAGCACTGACCCTCCGACAGTGCGGCACTCTCTCAGCACTGACCCTCCGACAGTGCGGCGCCCCCTCAGCACTGACCCTCCGACAGTGCCCACTCCCTCAGCACTGATCCTCCGACAGTGCGGCGCCCCCTCAGCACTGATCCTCTGTGTAACGTTAGTGGATGATGTTTTGACAGCATTTTGTGAGTTGAATTGAATCGAATTGATTGTCCCTTGTACTGAGGCACAGTGAAGACCTCTGTCTTGCGAATAACACAGGCCGATCACAGAGTTAAATAACATCGAGAAGTGAATAATAGATAACCAGCAGCAAAAACAAAAACACAGGGACAGGTGAATGTTCAGAGTTTGTGAGTCCATACAGTATTCCAACAGTAGCGTAGAAACTGTTATGAAACCTTTTGGTGCGTGTGTTCAGGCTTCTGTCCCTTCTCCCCGATGGTAGAGGTTCTGGATGTAGGTTCGCTCACTGAGCTGGAAGGCTCATTTCCAGATGTTTTGTCACTCTATTTGGTAACATCTTCAGTGGACCTCTGGATGAAGCACTGCTGATAGTTCCTGCTTTCTATTTACATATTTGGGTTTATTTGGGTCGGTGATGTCATTTCCTGTGGTAATGTCATTTCCTATGGTGAAGTCATTTCCTGTTCGTTTTCTCAGGGGGTGGTAGATAGGGTCTAACTTGATGTGTTCGTTGATAGAGTTCTGGTTGGAATGCCATGCTTCTGGGAATTCTCGTGTGTGTCTTTGTTTGGCTTGTCCTAGGATGGATGTGTTGTCCCAGTCGAAGTGGTGTCCTTCCTTATCTGTATGTGAGGATACTAGTGAGAGAGGGTCATATCGCTTTGTGGCTAGTTGGTGTTCATGTATCCTGGTGGCTAGTTTTCTGCCTGTTTGTCCAATGTTTGTTACAGTTCTTGCAAGGTAGTTTGTAAATGACATTAGTTTTACTCATTGTCTGTATCGGGTCTTTCAAGTTCATTAGCTGCTGTTTTAGTGTGTTGGTGGGTTTGTGGGCTACCATGATGCCAAGGGGTCTGAGTAATCTGGCATTTCTGAGATGTCTTTGATGTCGGGGAGAATGGCTAGGGTTTCTGGACGTGTTTGTCTGCTTGTTTGGGATTGTTGCCGAGGAATCGGCGGACTGTGTTCATTGGGTACCCATTCTTTTTGAATACACGGTATAGGTGATTTTCCTCTGCTCTGTGTGGTTCCTCTGTGCTGCAGTGTGTGTTGGCTCATTGAAATAATGTTCTGATGCAGCTTTGTTTGTGGGTGTTGGGATGATTGCTTCTGTAGTTCAATACTTGGTCCATGTGTGTTGTTTCCTGTAGACGCTGGTTTGAAGTTCCCATTGGCTGTTCGCTCTACTGGACATCTAGGAATGGCAGTTTGTTGTTATAGAGGTTGTAGTAAAACATTGCCAGGGTGGGAATGGATCTTTGAGAATGCTGGTGGCCTTTCCTTGACAGTGGGCCTGGTAGATGAATTCTATAGATGAGAGGTTGGCCTTAGTGATTGTCTGGGCCGAGTTCACCCCTCTCTGTAACCATCTCCGATCTTGAATGGTACAGTTCCATACCAGGTAGTGATACATTCAGACAGAATGCTCTCGATGGCGCACCTATAAAAGTTGGCGAGGGTATTCTCCATCATGCCAAATTTCCTCAGCTGCCTGAGAAAGAAGAGACATTGTTGGGCCTTTGTAACCAGTGCATCACCTGAAGAGTCCAAGAAAGCTTGTTGTGGATGACCACTCCCAGGAGCTTGACACTCTCCACTCATTCCACCTCTGTGCTGTTAATGTGGTGGGGGGCATGAGTAACATCTCGCCGAAAGTCAATGATGGGTTCCTTAGTTTTGCTGGCATTGAGAGCTGGTTGTTCCAGTGCATCATTTTTCAACTCTCCCACCTCCTGTTTGTAGTCTGTTTCGTCGTCATCTGAGATTCAACTGACTATGGTGGTGTCATCAGCAAACTTGTAAATGGCATTAGTCTGGTATTTAGCGACACAGTCATGGGTAGACAGCATTGTTGTCAGAGAAAGTCTCAGGCCGATGTGAAATGAAGTGTATAATTGTCTGATTTGATTCTTTCCTTTCTTGTCTAGGTTTACAAGCCCTCAGAGGAGGAAGGACATTTACTGGTATTAGCCTGAGCAGTCTGCCTTTTCTCTGACTGGATGTTTATCTGTGAGGCCCGGCACCAGCCCAGCACCAGCCCAGCACCAGCCCAGCACCAGCCCAGCACCAGCCCAGCCTGGCCCAGCCTGGCCCAGCACCAGCCCAGCACCAGCCCAGCACCAGCCCAGCACCAGCCCAGCCTGGCCCAGCCTGGCCCAGCACCATCCCAGCACCATCCCAGCACCATCCCAGCACCAGCCCAGCCTGGCCCAGCACCAGCCCAGCACCAGCCCAGCACCAGCCCAGCCTGGCCCAGCCTGGCCAGCACCATCCCAGCACCATCCCAGCACCATCCCAGCACCATCCCAGCACCAGCCAGCACCAGCCAGCACCAGCCCAGCCTGGCCAGCACCAGCCCAGCACCAGCCCAGCCTGGCCCAGCCTGGCCCAGCACCATCCCAGCACCAGCCCAGCCTGGCCCAGCCTGGCCCATTGTTGTAGCTCAGTAAACCTTCCCTTCTGCTGCCTGCTCCTTCCCATTCATTCCACAACAACTGTCTTTCTGAGCTGCTCCTTATCCTTACCCTCCTCATGCAGCTCCTGGGTGTGAACCTGGGACCGCGGTGCGTATCTGACACAGATGAAGGAACTGGATTTACAGTGTGGGTCTGTTGGGCTGGGTCAGGGGTCAGGGGTCAGTTGCTGCTGAAGGCTAATGGGCAATAATCATCAAGTCCTTCTCTCTGACCTTGCTTGATCTTAACCCGGAATATTCTCCAATCAGGGAAGCACAGAGATTCCGAATGGTATGTAAAGACTTTGTGTAAATGTGTGGATCTTCAGTGAGGTGTTTGACTGACCGCCCTCTGATAGTGAGAGACCAAGGAGGCCAGAGGCACTGCCTCTTCACAAATTATAAACCAACTTCTGCAAAGTCACAACTCAGAGTCTACAATAACATGGAAGCTCTTCAGCAACAAGTCATGGGCATCTTGCAAACAGAAACCATCTCTGGGGACTACACAGAAACGTTCTCCATCTCTGGGGACTACACAAGAATGTTCTCCATCTCTGGGGACTACACAGAAACGTTCTCCATCTCTGGGGACTACACAGAAACGTTCTCCATCTCTGGGGACTACACAGAAACGTTCTCCATCTCTGGGGGACTACACAAGAATGTTCTCCATCTCTGGGGACTACACAGAAACGTTCTCCATCTCTGGCACTACACAGAAACGTTCTCCATCTCTGGGGACTACACAAGAATGTTCTCCATCTCTGGGGACTACACAGAAACGTTCTCCATCTCTGGGGACTACACAAGAATGTTCTCCATCTCTGGGGACTACACAGAAACGTTCTCCATCTCTGGGGACTACACAAGAATGTTCTCCATCTCTGGGGACTACACAGAAACGTTCTCCATCTCTGGGTGCTTCACAGAAACGTTCTGCAGCAAGGTTTGGGAGAATTCCAGATTTGTGACAGACACCACTTGCTGGAACAGGTCAGACCAGGCAGCTCCAAATTGGCCGTGTTGGGATACCAGGGATCGAGAGAAAGGGAGTGCCTGGGTAATGGAGCGTGTCTGAAAATAGGGATAAAATACATCCAAGTCGATAAGGAATCTCCCCATGAAACACATATTATTCATTTACACAGAGAGAGTTGTGCTTAAATTGAATTCCAAATATTACCTGCTAAAATCTCGTAATATTTATTATTTAAAACAACAAAAGACCTCAAAACTGAATATTGCTGAGAAAAGGCACATCTGATTAAAATTTTTCATCTTGTGTCATCAGGACTATTCGCAAGAATGCCAAATAAAAACAAAACAACATTTACACAGAATGCTGACTGTTTGGCAAGTGGACTCTAATTGGTTTAGATATTGCTCTGGAGTACAGAGAAATCTAAACTGAATGTGTCTTCTTTAGGAGGACTCTGAAGGAGATTCACTCTGTTTCTCTCTCCACAGATGCTGCTTTCTTTCTCCAGCACTCCCTGTGTTAGGGTTTTGCTGATCTCTCTCTCTCTCTCTCAGTCTAAATGGTGTGTGTTTGACTGTGTGATCTCAGAGTAAACACTCATGGTCCTCAATTCCATCTCCTGGTTAGTGAGAGCTCAGGGCTTGTTACCAAATAGTTTGCATTTCTTGGCAATGTCAGAGTGACCAGCTGCTGATATTCCGACAGATAAACCAAATGGGTGAAGGAAATGACCTGTTTTCCACATTTTCCCTGAAGTTTATTTTGATCAAAGGCACAGAGCTGGAGCTATGCTCGCTCATTGTCCTTGCCCAGCTCAAGTCAGGTTGCAGTTTCCTCTGTCCTTGCCCCAGTTTCAGTCACACAGCACAGGCTGTGTATCCAGAGACTGGGTAGGACTGCCTGGGAGGTTAGCACCAGGGGGTAGGGATCTGGGGTCATGAAGAGTTGGGGTGGGGGGGGAAATTTGTAAATGTTTCACCTGAGGTGGAGGGAGCCCCTGCAATATCATCAGAGTCTGCTCCTGCCTGACTCACTGACATTAACTAGATCCATCCACCAACACCCACAACATGAACTATTTAAAGATACTTATATTTGACTAACGAATCTGAGGGCCAGTTTGATTAATGTCATTGTTATGAACATCAAAGTTTGATCTTCCAGAATTTCTTCACAGACAGATGCTGCCGACTGGCAGTCCTCAGACGGGGGGTAATGTGGGTTTAACTGGAGCTTTCAGTGAAGGACCCAGTAACTTCCTGTTGACAGAGTGCTTTGGGTAATCTCAAGGATTGTGAGAAACACACAGGGAACAATAAGTGAAGCACAAGTTGATTCCCATCAGTGAAGCATTCTGAACAGCAATGTGCTCCCTCCTCCAGTGTATTGTATTGTAAATAGCAGCATTATCACAAACTGACAGAAGTAACCACCTGAAGTCTATAATAGGTCACAATATGATATTAAATAAAGGAGATACTTTTCTACAGTCTTTTTGAAAAAGTAAACACCAACCATACAGCAAATAGCCCGCTGTGACACACTGTCCAGTGTCAGAGCTGGGTACTGCACACTGTCATCAGTACACCCAGGACAAATTGTACAAGATACATCTTAACTCAGTGTACACTCATTATACAGGGACACACTGTACACTGTACTGGGTATACCTGGGGCACTCTGTACTGGGTATACCTGGGACACTCTGTACTGGGTATACCTGGGGTACTCTGTACTGGGTATACCTGGGGCACGCTGTACTGGGTATACCTGGGGCACGTTGTACTGGTATACCTGGGGCACGCTGTACTGGGTAACCTGGGACACTCTGTACTGGGTATACCTGGGGCACGCTGTACTGGGTAACCTGGGACACTCTGTACTGGGTAACCCGGGACACTCTGTACTGGGTATACCTGGGGCACTCTGTACTGGGTATACCTGGGGCACGCTGTACTGGGTATACCTGGGGCACTCTGTACTGGGTATACCTGGGGCACTCTGTACTGGGTATACCTGGGCACGCTGTACTGGGTATACCTGGGGCACTCTGTACTGGGTATACCTGGGGCACTCTGTACTGGGTATACCTGGGGTACTCTGTACTGGGTATACCTGGGGCACGCTGTACTGGGTATACCTGGGCACTCTGTACTGGGTATACCTGGGGCACGCTGTACTGGGTATACCTGGGGCACGTTGTACTGGGTATACCTGGGGCACGCTGTACTGGGTAACCTGGGACACTCTGTACTGGGTATACCTGGGGCACGCTGTACTGGGTATACCTGGGGCACGTTGTACTGGGTATACCTGGGGCACGCTGTACTGGGTATACCTGGGCACGTTGTACTGGGTATACCTGGGGCACGCTTGTACTGGGTAACCTGGACACTCTGTACTGGGTATACCTGGGGCACGCTGTACTGGGTAACCTGGGACACTCTGTACTGGGTAACCCGGGACACTCTGTACTGGGTATACCTGGGGCACTCTGTACTGGGTATACCTGGGGCACGCTGTACTGGGTATACCTGGGCACGCTGTACTGGGTATACCTGGGCATGTGTACTGGGTAACCCGGGACACTCTGTACTGGGTATACCTGGGGCACTCTGTACTGGGTATACCTGGGCACTCTGTACTGGGTATACCTGGGGCACTCTGTACTGGGTATACCTGGGGCACTCTGTACTGGGTATACCCGGGACACTCTGTACTGGGTAACCCGGGACACTCTGTACTGGGTAACCCGGGACACTCTGTACTGGGTATACCCGGGGCACTCTGTACTGGGTAACCCGGACACTCTGTACTGGGTATATCTGGGACACTCTGTACTGTACACATGGTATAGACTATTAGAACATAGAACAGTATTGCACAGGCCCTTCGGCCCACGATGTTGTGCTGAGCAATTATCTTAATCTGAGATCAACCTAACCTACACACTCCTCAATTTACTGCCGTCTCTGTGCTTGTCCAGGAGTTGCTTAAATCTCCCTGATGACCCTGACTGTGATACTTGAAAGGGTTCAGAAAAGATTTACAAGGATGTTGCCAGGGTTGGAGGATTTGAGCTACAGGGAGAGGCTGAACAGGCTGGGGCTGTTTTCCCTGGAGCGTCGGAGGGTGAGGGGTGACCTTATAGAGGTTTATAAAATCATGAGGGGCATGGATAGGGTAAATAGACAAGGTCTTTTCCCTGGGGTCGGGGAGTCCAGAACTAGAGGGCATAGGTTTAGGGTGAGAGGGGAAAGATATAAAAGAGACCTAAGGGCAACTTTTTCACACAGAGGGTGGTACATGTATGGAATGAGCTGCCAGAGGAAGTGGTGGAGGCTGGTACAATTGCAACATTTAAGAGGCAGTTGGATGGGTATATGAATAGGAAGGGTATAGAGGGATATGGGCCGGGTGCTGGCAGGTGGAACTAGATTGGGTTGGGATATCTGGTCGGCATGGACGGGTTGGACCGAAGGGTCTGTTTCTGTGCTGTACATCTCTATGACTCTGTGATTCTAGAAGATTAATGATCCTGATTTTTTGTTGCAGTAAAGTAATATATTGATTCATATTTTCTTGCATTCTAAATGAAGTATAAAAAGAGAAGATGAAGCTTGTGATAATTAAACCGAGCAGCATTGTGGTTCTGTCTGAGAAATTAAATTGAGAATGGAGAAGAATTGGATTGTAATGTTTATTCACTCACTCACTCACAAATGCAAACAGCCCCATGTATAACCTGCTCCTTTATCCACAGACAGAGATGTCTTATTCAAATTAATCTGGTCAGTGATGTGAGGAGACACCTCTGCAGCTGGTGGGGCTGGGACCCTGGTCTCCTATCCCAGAGCCATGGACACTACCACGGTGCCAACTACCACGGTGCCACAACTGAGTCTCCTGTTTGCTCTCAAAACCTGAATACAATTGCACAGTGTCCCATGGCACTGTGGTAGTGACCCTCTCTCTGAGCCAGGAGACACTGGTTGGAGTCCCACCGGCACCCCAGCGGTTTTCAGAGCCTCTGGGATAACTCCGACCCCACAATCCCAGAAATCGAGTGAATCCTTAGAAGAGTATAAAGGAAGTAGGAGTATACATAAGAGGGAAATCAGGAGGGCAAAAAGGGGACATGAGATAACTTTGGCAAATAGAATTAAGGAGAATCCAATGGGGTTATACAAATATATTAAGGACAAAAGGGGTAACTAGGGAGAGAATAGGGCCCCTCAAAGATCAGCAAAGTGGCCTTTGTGTGGAGCCGCAGGAGATGGGGAGGTAGTAAATAAGTATTTTGCATCAGCATTTACTGTGGAAAAGAATATGGAAGATACAGACTGTAGGGAAATAGATGGTGACATCTTGCAAAGTGTCCAGATTACAGAGGAGGAAGTGCTGGATGTCTTGAAACGGTTAAAGGTGGATAAATCCCCAGGACCTGATCAGGTGTACCCGAGAACTCTGTGGGAAGCTAGAGAAGTGATTGCTGGGCCTCTTGCCGAGATATTTGTATCATCGATAGTCACAGGTGAGGTGCCGGAAGACTGAAGTTGGCAAACGTGGTGCCACTGTTTAAGAAGGGCGGTAAAGACAAGCCAGGGAACTATAGACCGGTGAGCCTGACATTGGTGGTGGGCAAGTTGTTGGAGGGAATCCTGAGGGACAGGATGTACATGTATTTGGAAAGGCAAGGACTGATTAGGGATAGTCAACATGGCTTTGTGCATGGGAAATCATGTCTCACAAACTTGATTGAGTTTTTTAAGGAAGTAACAAAGGGGATTGATGAGGGCAGAGCTGTAGATGTGATCTATATGGACTTCAGTAAGGCATTCAACAAGGTTCCCCATGGGAGACTGATTAGCAAGGTTAGATCTCATGGAATACAGGGAGAACTAGCTATTTGGATACAGAACTGGCTCAAAGGTAGAAGACAGAGGGTGGTGGTGGAGGGTTGTTTTTCAGACTGGAGGTCTGTAACCAGTGGAGTGCCACAACGATCGGTGCTGTGCCCTCTACTTTTCGTCATTTACATAAATGATTTGGATGTGAGTATAAGAGGTACAGTTAGTAAGTTTGCAGATGACACCAAAATTGGAGGTGTAGTGGACAGCGAAGAGGGCTTACCTCAGATTACAACAGGATCTGGACCAGATGGGCCAATGGGCCGAGAAGTGGCAGATGGAGTTTAATTCAGATAAATGCGAGGTGCTGCATTTGGGAAAGCAAATCTTAGCAGGACTTATACACTTAATGGTAAGGTCCTAGGGAGTGTTGCTGAACAAAGAGACCTTGGAGTCGCAGGTAGATAGGATAGTGAAGAAGGTGTTTGGTATGCTTTCCTTTATTGGTCAGAGTACAGGAGTTGGGAGATCATGTTGCAGCTGTACAGGACATTGGTCAGGCCACTGTTGGAATACTGTGTGCAAATTCTGGTCTCCGTCCTATTAGAAAGATGTTGTGAAACTTGAAAGGGTTCAGAAAAGGTTTACAGGGATGTTGCCAGGGTTGGAGGATTTGAGCTACAGGGAGAGTCTGAACAGGCTGGGCTGTTTTCCCTGGAGCGTCAGAGGCTGAGGGGTGACCTTATAGAGGTTTATAAAATTATGAGGGGCATGGATAGACAAAATCTTTTCCCTGGGGTTGGGGAGTCCAGAACTAGAGGGCATAGGTTTAGGGTGAGAGGGGAAAGATATAAAAGAGACCTGAGGGGCAACGTTTTCATGCAGAGGGTGGTACATGTATGGAATGAGTTGCTAGCGGAAGTGGTGGAGGCTGATACAATTGCAATATTTAGAGGCATTTGGATGGGTATATGAACATGAAGGGTTTGGAGGGATATGGGCCGGGTGCTGGCAGGTGGGACTAGATTGGGTTGGGATATCTGGTCAGCATGGACGGGTTGGACCGAAGGGTCTGTTTCCGTGCTGTACATCTCTATGGCTCTGTGATTTAATGTTCTCCCAGACCCCGGGGGTCTCTGAGGGTGGACTGCAGCAGGAACTTCCACAGCGAGGAATGGAGCCAGGCTCAGTACCCCCACTCCAACAGTATGCAGACCCCACACCCCACCCCCACCCCCATACTCCACCTCCCGGGTTACTGTGAGGGGTTTGGGGTGTGGGGGTGGGGTTGTTGTGGGGGTGGTGTGGGGGTGTGGGGGTGGAGGTGGGGTCGGTGTGGGGATCGGTGTGGGGGGGGTTGGTATGGGGAGGGTGGGGTGTTGGGGTGGGGTGTGGGGTGTGGTCAGTATGGGGGATGGGGTGTGGGTGAGGGGGTGCGGGTGTGTAGTGTGGGGGATGGGGTGTGCATGTGGAGTCAGTGTGGGGGTGTGGGGTGGGGTCGATGTGGGGGTGGGGTCGTGTGGGGTGTTGGTGTGGGGGGGTCAGTGTGGAGTGGTCAGTGTGGGGTCGATGTGGGGGTGGGGTCGGTGTGGGGGGTTGGTGTGGGGGGGTCAGTGTGGAGTGGTCAGTGTGGGGTCGATGTGGGGGGTGGGGTGTGGGGGTGGGGTTGGGGATGGGTCATTGTGGGGTGTTGGGGATGGGATCGATGTGGGGGGTGAGGTGTGGGGATGGGGTCGGTGTCAGGGTGGGGGAGGAACAGGGGCAGGAGAGGAGTGACAATCGAAACATGGAATATTGGAACAGGAGATGGCCATTCAGCCCCCCCCACTCTCCCCCCTCTCTTTCCACCTGCTCTCCCCCCGCTCTGCCCCTCACTCTCTCCCCGCTCTCCCCCCAACTCTCCCCCTGCTCTCCCCCTGCTCTCCCCCAACTCTCCCCACTCTCCCCCCACTCTCCCCCTGCTCTCCCCCCACTCTCCCCCCACTCTCTCCCCGCTCTCCCCCCAACTCTCCTCGCTCTCCCCCCACTCTCCCCGCACTCTCCCCCTGCTCTCCCCCCGCTCTGCCCCTCACTCTCTCCCCCGCTCTCCCCAATCTCCATCCCACTCTCTCCCCTGCTCTCCCCCGCTCTCCCCCCACTCTCCCCCCACTCTCTCCCCGCTCTCCCTCAACTCTCCCCGCTCTCCTCCCACACTCTCCCTGCTCTTCCCCCAATCTCCACCCCACTCTCCCTCACTCGCCCCCACCACTCCGCCCCACGCTCTCCCCGCACTCCCCCCGCTCTCCCCCTCACTCTCCCCCTGCTCTCCTCCCCCCACTCCACCCAGCTCTATCCCTGCTCTGCCTCCCCACCCTCCCCCTCTGTCTCCCCACTCTCTCCCACCACTTCCCCCCACTCCCTCCTACTCTCGCACAACACTCTTTCACCACTCCACCCCACTATCCCCACTCTCTCCCCCCACTCCCCCACTCTCCCCCACTCTCCCCCCCCACCCCACTCTCCTCCCCATTCTCCCCCCCACTCTCTCCCCACACTCTACCCCCCACTCTCCCCCCAGTAACCCAACAACCCCCCCACTCCTCTCCATTCTCCCCCCACTCTTTCCCCTCTCTCCCCACGCTCTTCCCGCTCTCTCCCCCGCGCTCTCCCTCTCCCCCCACTCTCCCCCTAATCTCTCTCCACTCTCCCCCCACTCTCCCCCTACTCTCTCTTCACTCTCCCCCCCACTCTTCCCTACTCTCCCCCCACTCTGCCTCCTCACTCTCCCCCACTTTTCCCCCACTCTCCCACCACTTTCCACGCGCTCTACCCCTCACTCTCTACCCCTCTCTCTACACTCTCCCCCACTCTCCCCCCACCTCTCCCCGCTCTCCCCCCACTCCCCCCACACTCACCCATACTCTCCCCAACTTCCCTTCCACTCTCCCCCCCTTTCTCTCCCTCCACTCTCCCCCACTTTACCTCACTCTCCCCCACCTCTCCCCCCACTCACTCCCATTCTCCCCCCAACTCTCCCCTACTCCCCCACTTTCCCCTACTCCCCCCCACTCACCCCCCACTCTCCCCCCAACACTCTCCACCCACTCTCTCACCACTCCCCCGCACTCTACCCCCACTCTCTCCCAGTAACCCAACACCCCCCACTCCTCCCCACTCTCCCCCCACTCTTTCCCCTCTCTCCCCACAGTCTTCCGCTCTCTCCCCCGCTCTCTCCCTCCCTCCCCCCACTCTCCCCCACTCTCCCCCCACTCTCTCCACCCACTACCCCGCTCTCCCCACTCTCTCCCCACTCTCTCCCACTCTCCCCTACTCTCCCCCCACTCTCCCCCCACTCTCTCCCCACTCTCCCCCCATTTTCCCTCGCTCTCTCCCCGCTCTCTCCCTCTCCCCCCACTCTTCCCCCACTCTCCCCCCACTCCCCCCCCCACTCCCACCACTCTCCCCCACTCTCCCCCCACTCTCTCCACCCACTCCCCCGCTCTCCCCCACTCTCTCCCACTCACCCCCACTCTCTCCCCACTCACCCCCCACTCTCTCCCCACTTTCTCCACTCGCTCCTCCCGCTCTCCCCCACTCTCCCCATGCTCTACCGCTGCTCTGTCCCCCAACTCTCTCCCGCACTCTCCCCCCACTCTCCCCTCTCTCCCCTGCTCTCTCCTCTCTTCCCCATTCTTCCCCCACTCTCCCCACTCTCTCCCCACTCTCCCCCCACTCTCCCTCACTCACCCCACTCTGCCCCACTCTCCCCCCACTCACGTTTGCTCTCCGCCCACTTTCCGCCAGCTCTCCCCCCCGCTCTTCCCCTCACTCTATCCCCACTCCTCCTGTCACTCTCCCCTGCTCTCTCCCTCTCTCCGTCACTCTCCCCCCACTCTCCCCCCATTCCCTTCCACTCTCCCCCAGTCGCCCCCACTCCGCCCCACGCTCTCCCCGCTCTGCCCCTCACTCTCTCCGCTCTCCCCCACTCTCCCCCTGCTCTCCCCCCACTCCCACCCCTCTCCCCCACTCCCCCCCACTCTCCCCCAATCTCCCCCCACTCTCTCCCCACTCCCCCAACCCTCTCCCCCCATTCCCTTTCACTCTCCCCCACTCGCCCCCACTCCCCCCGCTCTCCTGCTACTCTCCCTCCACTCGCCCCCACTCCGCCCCACGCTCTCCCCCTGCTCTGCCCCTCACTCTCTCCGCTCTCCCCCACTCTCCCCCTGCTCTCCCTCCACTCCACCCCGCTCTACCCCACTCTGCCCCCCACTCTACCCCTGTTCTGCCTCCCCATTCTCCCCCTCTGTCTCCCACACTCTCCCCCAACTCTCCGCCCACTCTCCCCCCTCCCCCCTCACTCCCCCCACTCCCCACCACTCGCCCCCAATTCCCCCCACTCTCCCGCCACTCCTCCCCACTCTCTCCCACTCTCCCCCCCCACTCCCCACTCTCCCCCACTCTCCCTCTACTCCCCCACACTCTACTCCCACCCTCTGCCCCCACTAACCCAACACCCCCCCACTCACCCCCACTCTCACCCCCAACTCTTTCCCCCGCGCTTTTCCCGCTCTCTCCCTCGCTCACTCCCTCTCCTCCCCACTCTCCCCCTACTCTCCCCCCACTCTGCCCTTCACTCTCTCCCCGCTCTCCCCCCCACACTCCCCCAGCTCTCCCACACTTCCCCCCGCTCTCCCCCACTCATGCCTCCATTCTCCCCCTGCACTGCCCCCACTCTCCCCCCACTCCTCCCGCTCTGCCCCCCACTCTCTCCCCACTCTCTCCCCCCACTCTCCCCCCACTCCGCCCCACTCCCCTCACTACGCCCCCAGTCTTCCCCCACTCCCCACCACTCTCCCCCTCACTCTCTCCTCTCTCCCCACATACTCCCCCCACTCTCCCCACTCTCTCCCACTCTCCCCCCCCACTCTTTCCCCCCTCTCCCCCACTCCTCCCCGCTCCCCTCACTCTCCCCACTCTCCCCCCGACCCCCACTCCCCCATTCTCTCCCCCCACTATCTCACCACTCCCCTCCCCACTCTCCACCCCACTCTTCCCCCCCTCTCCCCCCACTATCCCCACTCCCCCACACTCTCTCCTCCCACTCTTTCCCCCACTCCCCCACTCTCCCCCACACTACCCCTACTCCCCCCCCACTCTACCCCCACTCTCCCCCACTCTCCTCACTCTCCCCACACTCTTCCCCCACCCTCCCCCACTACCCCTACTCCCCCCACTCTCCCCCCCAACACCACTCCCCCCACTCAACCCCCACTACCCTACTCCCCCC
>NC_092763.1:87037836-87054923 GCF_047496795.1 Chiloscyllium punctatum | reverse complement strand
CACTCCCCACCCCCACCCCTCTCCACTCCCCACCCTCACCCCCTCTCCTCACCCCACCCCCATTCCCCTCTCCTCACCCCTCCCCCATTCCCCTCACCACTCCCCTCCCCCATTCCCCACTCCCCACTCCCACCCCCCAATCCCCACACCTCCCCCACCCCCCCCCCAACCACCCCCCACCCCCCATCCCCACTCCACACCCTCCCCCATCCCCTCTCCACACCCCACCCCCATCCCACTCCCCACCCCACCCCCCAACCCCCTCCTCACCCCTCACCCACCCCCACCCTCCACCCCCTCCCCCATCCCCTCTCCACTCCCCTCCCCCATTCCCCTCACCTCACCCCTCCCCCCCCCCTCTCCACTCCCCTCCCCCATCCCCTCTCCTCACCCCCACCCCATTCCCCTCTCCTCACCCCTCCCCCAATTCCCCTCTCCACTCCCCTCCCCCCATTCCCCTCTCCTCACCCCTCTCCCACCCCCTCTCCACTCCCCTCCCCCATTCCCCTCTCCTCACCCCTCCCCCATTCCCTCTCCTCACCCCTCCCCCATTCCCCTCTCCTCACCCCTCCCCCCACCCCCTCTCCACACCCCTCCCCCATTCCCCTCTCCTCACCCCTCCCCCACCCCCTCTCCACTCCCCTCCCCATTCCCCTCTCCACTCCCCTCCCCCACCCCCTCTCCTCACCCCTCCCCCATTCCCCTCTCCACTCCCCTCCCCCACCCCCTCTCCACTCCCCTCCCCCATTCCCCTCCTCCTCACCCCTCCCCATTCCCCTCTCCACTCCCCTCCCCCACCCCCTCTCCACTCCCCTCCCCCATTCCCCTCTCCACTCCCCTCTCCACACCCCTCCCCCATTCCCCTCTCCACTCCCCTCCCCCATTCCCCTCTCCACTCCCCTCTCCACACCCCTCCCCCATTCCCCTCTCCACTCCCCTCCCCCATTCCCCTCTCCACTCCCCTCTCCACACCCCTCCCCCATTCCCCTCTCCACTCCCCTCTCCACACCCCTCCCCCATTCCCCTCTCCACTCCCCTCCCCCATTCCCCTCTCCTCACCCCTCCCCCATTCCCCTCTCCTCACCCATTCCCCTCTTCACTCCCCTCCCCCATTCCCCTCTCCTCACCCCTCCCCCATTCCCCTCTCCTCACCCCCCTCACTACCCCTCACTTCCTCCCTCTCCTTCCCCAATCTAACCCTGTTTAGTGGGAGTTCGGCTCAATCTGAGGGAGTCCTGTCTCAGTTTGTGTGAGTGATATTTATAAAACCACAACAGCACCAAGAAACACTGTCCGGGTCATTCAACTGGGGTGTGCAGCGCTTCCAGATTGGGTGCTAACTCGGACAGATCTCAGACCTTCGGGGTCTCACTGGCCCCTGTGTCCTCTCCATGACCCACCCCACCCCCCCCACCCCCTCACCCCCACCCCCCAGCTCAGCCCACCCCCTCACCCCCACCCCCCCCAGCTCAGCCCACCCCCCTCAACACCAATCCCAGCCCATCCCCACCCCCCTCACCCCCACCCCCCAGACCATCCCCACCCCCTCACCCCCACCCCCCAGCCCATCCCCACCCCCACCCCCACCCCCCAGCCCATCCCCACCCCCCTCACCCCACCCCCCAGCCCATCCCCACCCCCACCCCCACCCCCCCAGCCCCGTCCCCACCCCCACCCCCACCCCCACCCCCCAGCCCATCCCCACCCCCACCCCCACCCCCCAGCCCATCCCCACCCCCACCCCCACCCCCCCAGCCCATCCCCACCCCCTCAGCCCACCCCCCTCAACACCAATCCCAGCCCATCCCCACCCCCTCACCCCCACCCCCCAGCCCATCCCCACCCCCACCCCCACCCCCCCAGCCCATCCCCACCCCCTCATCCCCACCCCCCCCAGCCCATCCCCACCCCCACCCCCACCCCCACCCCCAGCCCATCCCCACCCCCACCCCCACCCCCCAGCCCATCCCCACCCCCTCACCCCACCCCCCAGCCCATCCCCACCCCCACCCCCCACCCCCCCAGCCCATCCCCACCCCCTCATCCCCACCCCCCAGCCCATCCCCACCCCCTCACCCCCACCCCCACCCCCACCCCCATCAGCACCAACCCTCAGCTCATCCCCACCCCCTCACCCCCCCCCCTCACCCCCACCCCCCCACCCCCTCACCCCACCCTCCCCCCCCACCCCCTCACCCCCACCCCTCCAACCATGTCTGTCTCCAGGGAAAGGGAACTGTCAACATTGATCACATCATTCCTAGATGTCTTCCTGAATTACTGTCCTTGTGCTCCCAACCCTGACTCCCTTACACCGTATTCACCCAGCATGTACCCGGCCAAGTGCCATTGTACCACATAAACTATCGTTAGTGATAGTGACAGTGACATAACCGGGTCAGTTAATCCAGTTACAGTCCACATTCCTATTGCTAGAAGACCTTATGAGGAGGTTATAACTAATTAACTACAGCATTGTGTAGTTACTGTGTAACACACCAACGTAGCAGCTAACTCACACCCTGCACATCCTGACAAACAACAAGGTTTACTCATTACACTGTCACTGGTTAAGGGGTTTATTTCCCAATGTTGGTTAAGGGATTCAGGGATTACTGGTTAAGGGGATTTTCTTCTGATATTGTTTAAGGTGTTCAGGGGTTCGTGGTTAAGAGGTTTATTTCCCCATGTTATTTAAGGGGTGAACATTGGCCAGATTCTTTGTATTCCTTCAGTCTGGGCTGAGACATATAACATAGAACATAGAAAAATACAGCGCAGTACAGGCCCTTTGGCCCTCGATGTCGCGCCGATCCAAGCCCACCTAACCTACACTAGCCCACTATCCTCCATATGCCTATCCAATGCCCGTTTAAATGCCCATAAAGAGGGAGAGTCCACCACTGCTACTGGCAGGGCATTCCTTGAACTCACGACTCGCTGAGTAAAGAATCTACCCCTAACATCTGTCCTATACCTACCACCCCTTAATTTAAAGCTATGCCCACTCGTAATAGCTGACTCCATACGTGGAAAAAGGTTCTCACTGTCAACCCTATCTAAACCCCCTAATCATCTTGTACACCTCTATCAAGTCACCCCTAAACCTTCTTTTCTCCAATGAAAACAGCCCAAGTGCCTCAGCCTTTCCCCGTACGATCTTCCCACCATACCAGGCAACATCCTGGTAAACTTCCTCTGCACCCGTTCCAGTGCCTCCACATCCTTCCTATAGTATGGCGACCAAAACTGCACACAATATTCCAGATGCGGCCGCACCAGAGTTTTATACAACTGCAGCATGACCTCAGGACTCCGGAACTCAATTCCTCTACCAATAAAAGCCAGTACGCCATATGCCTTCTTCACTGCACTATTTACCTGGGTGGCAACTTTCAGAGATCTGTGTACATGGACACCAAGATCCCTCTGCTCTTCCACACTACCAAGTATCCGACCATTAGCCCAGTACCCCATCTTTTTGTTACTCTTACTAAAGTGAATCACCTCACACTTACCCACATTGAACTCCATTTGCCACCTTTCTGCCCAGCTCTGCAACTTATCTATATCCCGCTGTAACCTGACACATCCTTCCTCACTGTCAACAACTCCACCGACTTTCGTATCATCCGCAAACTTGCTCACCCAACCTTCTAGCCCCTCCTCCAGGTCATTTATAAAAATGACAAACAGCAATGGTCCCAAAACAGATCCTTGCGGAACACCGCTAGTAACTGCACTCCATGATGAACCTTTACCATCAACTACTACCCTCTGTCTTCTTCCAGCCAGCCAATTCCTAATCCAAACCTCCAACTCCCCCTCAATGCCGTACCTCCGTATTTTTTGCAGGAGCCTACCATGGGGAACCTTATCAAATGCCTTGCTATTTTACATCACCCTGTGGGGGGCCAAGGGGGTGGGCAGATATCACTGTTGGTTCAATCATCTCTTTTGGAATGTGAGCCCTTTGCCAGTGCAGCACCCCCTCAGGAGCACGCGGTACCCGCCCAGGGTCACCCTCACACCCACAGACAGGATCCCCTGACCCAGAGGTGACTGTTCTAGCTCCTGAACCACAGCAAAATACCCATATACCAAAATAAAATGCTGACTCCAGACTGGAGCAAATTTTAAATGAGTTCTACCCTGCTTTAACACATTGGACGGAGGAATATTTGCAAGAGCTTTGCTAAGAACATATTAATAAAACTAATTATTGCAAATATTCATTAGACAGCTGCTCACTGTCTGCTGTCTGGATCACTCACCTATCGTTGCCAGTTAGATACAGCTGAACAGTAAAGATGGATCCCACAGGTTTGGTCTCAGCCCCACAGTGTTCAGTCATTCCTGAAAGCCTAGAGAATGTTTGAGGCCAGCTTCTATCGCGGGGATTACATTGGGTTCCTATGACTCACTCACTCACCTGTTCAGCCTGCCTATTGTAAAGGTTTACAGCTCTTGGCTATTTCTCGAACCCAGTCTCCAATCATTCACAGCTCTCACACCCAGTCACTGTGCTGTTAACCTGGTTAAAAGTCACGGCACACCTTTAAGCTTTCACATCCCCCTCTGTACAGCTGGGCTAATGTAGACACATCCCTTTCCCCCTGCAGTCACGTCTGGGCCAGACTGGGTAAGGATGGTAGATTGCCCTCGTTGATGGGCATTAGAAAACCCAGTGGGATTTACTAATGACCCGGCGACGACATAATTATTTCGTACAAGACTGGATTCTGCTCCAGATGTGATTCATTCGACTGAGTTAAGGAGGGGACTTTAACCTCCTGCAGCTGCCACTGTGGGATTCCAAATGGTTTGACCCTCAGTCGGTTGGAAAGTGGGGGGGTGGGCTGGAGGGGTCTGTGACCTACTCACCCCTGCACCTTCCCACCCAATCACCGCTCAGAAATGTCCATGTGGATGGGGCACGATGTGGGGCAGACCCCCAATAAATCACCTCATCCTAACGGAGTGGTGTTTTACCCAAGACAGGGGGAGACTCAGACCGGGGAGGGGGAGCAGCTTTCCCTGCCTGGGGGGGGTGGGGGTTGGGTCAGATGGATGGAGCCTCTTGCAGCTTTCCCCCTCCCTCTCCCCATCCCCCCCTCACTGCTGGCCAGATCGATGGAATCAGCTAGCTTTCCCTTTCCCAGACTTTATAATCTGAAATGGAATTTGGACTCCTATAACTGAGCCAGCAGGAAAGTTTTGCAACTTGAAAAACAATATCCCTGAAGTGTGCAATCCATTGTTGTTGTTTTTTGAAGAAGGATGAGGGAGAATTTGAGACTGAGCAGCACACAGAATTTTCCCAGTCCAGGAAAGTCTGCCCAGTGAAAGGTCTCTGACAGGTCCAGCTCCAGCGGGTTACAAAGCTGTACGTGGTTACAGCCGCAGATGAACAACACCCAGAGTCTGCAGACCCCATCACCTCCTCCCTCTCCCTCTCCCTCGCTCTCTCTCTCTCTCTCTCTCTCTCTGTGTCTGTCCACCTCTCTCTTCCCCACCTTTCTCTCCTCTATTTCTCTTTCTCTCTATTCCATAGAATCCCTACAGCATGGAAACAGGCCCTTCGGCCCAGTAAGTCCATACCAACCCTCTGAAGAATAACTCACCTAGAACCATTCCCCATTATGGCACTGGCATGGTAACTCAGTGGTTAGCACTGCTGCTTCACAGCACCAGGGACCCAGGTTCGATTCCAGCCTCGGGTGACTGTCTGTGTGGGGTTTGCACATTCTCCCTGTCTCTGTGTGGGTTTCCTCCCACAGTCCAAAGACGTGCAGGTCAGGGTGGATTGGCCATGCTAAATTACCCATCGTGATAGGTGCATTAATCAGTGGGGAATGGATCTGGGTGGGTTACTCTTTGGAGGGTCGGTGTGGACTGGTTGAGCCGAAGGGCCTGTTTCCACACTGTAGGGAATCTAATCTAATTACGCCTGACGAATGCACATAACCTACACATTTCTGTACACAATGGTCAATTCACCTGAACCTGCACACCCTCAAACTATGGGAGGAAACCCACACAGATGCGGGGAGCATGTGCAAACTCCACACAGACAGTTGCCCGAGGCTGGGATCGAACCCAGGTCCCTGATGCTTTGAGGCAGCAGTGTGAGTCACCGTGCCACCCCCCCTCTCTCTTCTACCCTTTAATTCCTCTCACTCTCTCCACCTCTCTCTTTCCCTCTGTCTCCTCCCATTTCTTCCACTCTCTTTCTCTTCCCTTCTCTATCCACACTCACTCTCCCATCCCTCCAATCTCTCCTCATCTCTATTCCCATCCCCCCACCACCTCACTCTCTACCCAAGAGGGAAAAAGGCACCACAGACATGAAAGCTGAAAATAAGAATTCATCGCAGCAAATGCCTAGGTCTAGCTGACCAGCCATTGATTTGTGAAGTGACCGTCACTGTGTGGTCAGCAGTGTGTCGGTGTGGCTCAGATCAGACGCATTGTGAAAGAAATAATGTTCCACCTCATGGTCTGGACTTTTGATTTCCAGAATTTTATTTCCCTGAATATATTCTGAATCCATCCATAATAAATGTTTTATACGGTGTGTCTTTTGCCTGTCCTCACTGTGAGTGAGGGAATGTTTGTGTATTTGGGGGTGAGGACTGTAGTTTAAGTTGTAGAGTTAGTCGTTGGTGATGAAACTTGGTGTGAATTACTTCTGTCCCGAGCAGCGGTCAGTCAGGGAAAGGGTCACCTCAGTGATCTCATTGGGATTTGGTACACATGTATTGTTTCAGCATGGGAATGGGAACAAAAATTATAATTCCAGTGTCCAAGAGGGTGAGAGTAGTGAGGTCAGAAATGAGGTTTCTAGGTGGCAACAGATCACCAGCAGGCAGGAGGGTGGTTTGAAGTGAGTCTACTTCAATGCCAGAAGCATCCAGAATAAGGTGGATGAACTTGCAGCATGGGTTGGTACCTGGGACTTCGATGAGCATGGGTTGGTACCTGGGACTTCGATGTTGTGGCCATTTCAGAGACATGGATAGAGCAGGAACAGGAATGATTGTTGCAGGTTCTGGGATTTAGATGTTTCAGTAAGAACAGAGAAGATGGTAAAAGAGGGGGAGGTGTGGCATTGTTGGTCAAGGACAGTATTACGGTTGCAGAAAGGATGTTTGAAGACTCATCTACTGAGGTAGTTTGGGCTGAGATTAGAAACAGGAAAGAAGAGGTTACCCTGTTGGGAGGTTTCTCGAATCGTTTGAGAGACATAGAGGAAAGGATTGTAAAAATGATTCAGGACAGGAGTGATTTGTTATGGTGGCTTTAACTTTCCAAATATTGACTGGGAACATTGTAGTACGAGTACTATAGATGGGTCAGTTTTTGTCCAGTGTGTGCAGGAGGGCTTCCTGACACAGTATGTAAACAGGCCTACAAGGGGCGAGGCCACATTGGATTTGGTACTGGGTAATGAACCCAGCCAGGTGTTAGATTTGGGGGTAGATGAGTACTTTGGTGGTAATGGCCACAATTTTACTTTAGCGATGGAAAGGGATAGGTATATACTGTGGGGCAAGAGTTACAGTTGGGGGAAAGACAATTATGATGCGATTAGGCAAGATTTAGGATGCATAGGATGGAGAAGGAAACTGAAGGGGATGGGCACAATTGAAATGTGGAGCTTATTCAAGGACCACCTACTGTGTGTCCTTGATAAGTATGTACCGGTCAGGCAGGGAGGAAGTGGTCAAGCGAGGGAGCCGTGGTTTACTAAGGAAGTTGAATCTCTTGCCAAAAGGAAGATGAAGACTTATGTTAGAATGAGATGTGAAGGCTCAGTTAGGGTGATCGAGAGTTACAAGGTAATCAGGAAAGACCAAAAGAGAGAGCTCAGAAGAGCCAGGAGGGGACATGAGAAGTCATTGGTGGATAGGATCAGGGTAAACCCTAGGGCTTCCTATAGCTATATCAGGATTAAAAGAATAACTGGAGTAAGATTAAGGCCCAATCAAGGATAGTAGTGGGAAGTTGTGTGTGGAGTCAGAGGAGATAGGGGAGGCACTAAATAAATACTTTTTGTCGGTATTCACACAGGAAAAAGACAACATGGTCGAGGAGAATACTGAGATACAGGCTACTAGATGAGATGGGATTGAGGTTCATAAGAAGGAGGTGTTAGCAATTCTGGAAAGTGTGAAAATAGATACATCCCTTGGGCCAGATGGGATTTATCCTAGGACTCTCTGGGAAGCCAGGGAGGAGATTGCAGAGCCTTTGGCTTTGATCTTTGTGTCATCAATGTCTACAGAAATAATGCCAGAAGACTGGAGGATAGCAAATGTTCCCTTATTCAAGAAGGGGAGTAGAGACAACCCTGTTAATTATAGACCAGTGAGCCTTACTTTGGTTGTGGATTATAAGAGAGAGGATTTATAATCATCTGGAAAGGAATAAGTTGATTAGAGATAATCAACACGGTTTTGTGAAGGGTAGGTCGTGCTTCACAAAGCTTATTGAGTTGGTTGAGAAAGTTACCAAACAGTTGGATGACGGTAAAGTGGTTGATGTGGTGTATATGGATTCCATTAAGGCGTTTGATAAGGTTCCCCACGGTAGGCTATTGCACAAAATACAGAGGCATGGATTGAGGGGGATTTAGTGATTTGGATCAGAAATTGTCGAGCTGAAAGAAGACACAGGGTGGTGGTTGATGGGAAATAGTCATCTTGATGTTCAGTTACTAGTGGTATACTGTAACGATCTGTTTTGGGGCCACTGCTGTTTATAAATGACCTGGGTGAGGGCATAGAAGGGTGGGTTAGTAAATTTGCAGATGACATTAATGTCGGTGGAGTTGTGGATAGTGTCAAAGGATGTTGTAGGTTACAGGGGGACATAGATAAGCTGCAGAGCTGGGCTGAGAGATGGCAAATGGAGTTGAATGTGGAAAAGTGTGAAGTGATTCACTTTGGCAGGAGCGACAGAAATAAGGAATATTGGGTTAATGGTAAGATTCTTGGGAGTGTAGATGAGCAGAGAGATCTCGGTGTCCATGTACATAGATCCTTGAAAGTTGCCACCCAGGTTGATAGGGTTGTTAAGGCGGCGTACAGTGTGTTAGCTTTTATTGTTAGAGGGATTGAGTTTCAGAGCCATGAGGTTATGCTGCAGCTGTACAAAACTCTGGTGCGGCCGCACTTTGTATTGTGTACAGTTCAGGTCACCGCATTGTAGGAAGGATGTGGAAGCTTTGGAAAGGGTTCAGAGGAAATTTACCAGGATGTTGCCTGGTATGGAGGGGAGGTCTTATGGGGAAAGGCTGAGGGACTTGAGGCTGTTTTCGTTTAGAGTCAAGAAGGTTGTGAGGTGACTTAATTGAGACATATAAGATAATCAGAGAGTTAGATAGGGTGGACAGGGAGAGCCATTTTCCTCAAATGGTGATGGCGAGCACGAGGGGACACAGCTTTAAATAGAGGGATGATAGATATGGGACAGATGTCAGAGGTAGCTTCTTTACTAAGAGAGTAGTAAGGACATGGAACGCACTGCCTGCAACAGTAGTAGACTCACCCACTTTAAGGGCATTTAAATGGTCATTGGATAAACATATGGACAATAATGGAATAGTGTAGGTTAGATGGGCTTCAGATTGGTTCCACAGGTTGGCACAACATCGAGGGCTGAAGGGCCTGTACTGCGCTGTAATGTTCTATGTTCTATGTTCTCCTGTGATGACTAGTACAACAGTGGGCCATAATTAGCAGTGCCCAGTTAACACATTTTTCTGGTCATTCATTCTGCGAGGTCTATGAGTCAAAGTACCCAAAAGGTTTCCCTTCCCCCTGATTGAAACGCCAATAGATGGTTACCCCATTAACCTCCCTGACAGCTCCCTGTGCCTTGAAACCGACCAATGGGGAGCCACTCTCACCTTGATCAATACAAAAGACAAGATGACACCTTGGCATTCCAAAAACTCTCCAAAACTTTCTTGGAGCAAGTTTGACTCCGTACCACACCAAGTAATACACAGGAGAGAGCTGACCAAAGGCTTCATCAAAGAGGTCAGTTTTCCAGAGGACAGCAGGAGTTTGTGCAGCAGCCAGTGGGTAATTGTAGATCTCCGAGCTCAGGCCAGTGCGAGAGACGAGACTTGGAGAGTGAGAGATCACCAATGGTTGTGGGACAAAAGGGAAGAACAGAGATAGTGAAGGGATAGGACACGGAGAGTGTGAAATGGAGGCATTGACAGACCAGGAGCCATTGTAGGTGAGTATGCACAAGGAGAGTTGGGAGGGTGGATACAGGTATCCCCAGCTTTGTGAATGTTTGCTTTAAGTCGCTTCGTTTTTACGAAAGACCTACATTGTTCCTGTTTTCACAAATCTGAAGATTTTCGCTTTTACAAAAAATGTTGAAATCATTCCCATATAAATCATACATCTTCACTTTACGTCATTTTCAGGTTATGAAAGGTTTCCTGGGAACGCTGTATTTTGGGATAGCAGGGGATTTTGGGATACTTGTACAGGGAGCTGGGATCTGATCGGTTCCACTTTAGGGGAAGTGGAAGATGATCCATAAAGTGGAGTGTGGGTGAAGGCTTCAGCAGCAGATGAGCAGATGTGCAGCACAGACAGAGGATGTTCTGGGAGATCTTGCTGAGGAAAACTAACCCAATCTAAAACAAGATGTGACAGTCCCGAATGGTCAGGCTGGGTCAAGCAAGCAGTCTGAGAGAGACAACTGTACAACAGCATCCCCAGCTGCAGGCTGTTCTCCAGGCCTGTTCAACATTTGTTCACAGGGGATGGGGGTTACTGGCTGGGGCAGTATTTATTGACGGACTCTAGTTGCCCCTTGAGAAGGTGGGGGTGAGCTGCCTTGTTGAACCACTGCTGGCTGTGTGCTGTAGGTAGACTCTGAATGCTATTAAGGAGGGAATTCCAGGATTCTGACCCAGCGACACTGAAGGAACAGCGATATATTTGCAAGTCAGGATGGGGAGTGGCTTGGAGAGGAAGTTGCAGGGGGTGGAGTTCCCATTTATTGTCTGCTGTCCTCCTTCTCGATGGAAGCGTTCATATGATTGTAAGGTGATGTCTGAGGACATTTGGTGAATTTCTGCAGTGTGCCTTGTAAGTGCTGCTCCTGAGCGTCAGTGGTGATAGTAATTGTGGTGGGTGCATGGTTGTGGGGTTGGAGTGGGTGTTTGTGGATGTGGTGCCAATCAAGGGGCTGCTTTGTCCTGGATGGTGTCGAGCTTCTTGAGTGTTGTTGGAGCTGCCCCCATCCAGGGCAAGTGGGGAGTATTCCATCACACTCCAGACTTGTGCCTTGTAGATGGTGGGACAGGCTTTGGGGAGTCAGGAGGGGAGTTACTCACTGCAGGATTCCCAGGCTCTGTGACCTGCTCTTGTAACTGCTGTGTTTATGTGGTGAGTCCAGTTCATTTTTTGCTCAATGGTAACCTCAGAGTGTATTCCAGGCTGCCAACATTTCTGCTGGGTCTGCCCTGCCAGTGGGACAGGACATACCCAGGGATGGTGATGCTGGAGTCCAGGACATTGCCTGTAAGATATGCTTCCGTGAATGTGAGTGTGTCAGGCTGCTACTTCACCAATCTGTGAGATACCTCTCCCAATATTGGCACTGTCCCCCAGATGGGAGAAAGTGAGGACTGCAGATACTGGAGATCAGAGCTGAAAAATGTGTTGCTGGAAAAGCGCAGCAGGTCAGGCAGCATCCAAGGAACAGGAGAATCAACGTTTCGGGCATGAGCCCTTCTTCAGGATTCTTGCTGCGCTTTTCCAGCAACCCATTTTCAGCTCTGTCCCCCAGATGTTGGTGATGGTCACGGGGCTGAGGCTGCTGCTGCTGGTCCATCTGGTTCCATTTCATTTCAGAACTTTGACATGATTTGATACAACTGAGGGTCTGACTCAGGCTTTTCAGAGAACAATTAAAGGTTGGTCAGTGTCCAACTGGATTGAAACATTGGCCGAAGCTCAGAAAGCAGTGAGTTGTGATCAATTGTCGTTTTCCAGAGTGGACAATGATGCACAGAGACATTTCCCAAGGGTCAGTGCTAGAAACATTACAGGGTTTGTGTAATTAAGGAGTTTTGCTGAAAAAGCCCCATTTTGTTGATGGTTTTCATTCAGTTCAGGACCGTTCACAAGAATACTATCCCAAAGGAAGACAGCAGCTTTATTTTTTTTTCCGCTTTTGCCAGTGTTTGGGCTATGGCAGGTCCCAGTGTTTAAGGAAGTGAGATGGATTAAATGTGTAACTCAGCTCTTGTTGTTTGTTCACAGGGTGAGACAGGGGCAATGGGGTCCCCCTGGTCCTCCTGGAGAAGACGGGGAACAGGTGAGTCTGTGCAGCTCCTTCTTCTCTCTTCATTAAATGAATCCGCATTCAGAATCTAATAGGATCTACTCTCTCCTCCGAACCGTCCCTGACCCTCCAGCGAAGTATCTACTTTGATCTTTTGTTTTCCTCAGGGTGACGATGGAGAGATTGGTCCACGAGGGTTACCTGGTGAAGCTGTAAGTTATTATTTTGAAATAATCTTCTACAAATCAATTCTCTCTATGTGGCAAACAATGTCAGAAATACAAGACACAGGATCCCTAGTTTACAAATCTAGAAATAGATAATAACAGCAAGAAGGTTACAAGAAAATTTCATCACTCCCTGGGTAGGCCTCAGCTGGTGCATAGTTTGCAAATGAAAGGGCGGTTCTTGGTTTAGTTGAAACAAAGGAAGGTTGCCTGGTAGTGATCATAATTCACTTAGAATTAGACTCAAGACAGCAGCTTTACTGTGTGAGATCTGAGAGCTCATTGGTTGGCAAGTGAACTCTGATTGGTAGCAGGATGGCCATGGAGAAAGCAACAATTAATGATGATTGACAGTTAACTTCCATTTACACTCAGCATGTTGAGTCTGATTGGTCAGGAGCTGCCTTAAGAAATCAATAAGTGATTGGCTGTCGTCTATTGTGTCACTATCTTGTATCCAACCAGCTTATGCTTGAAAAACCACCATACGGTGTTCATGTGATCAAGCAATTGGGCAACATTTGTTAAATAATCTTGAATATGCAAATAATTTTGCTGACACCAATTTAAGTGCACCCACACCTCCTCCCTCCCCTCTATCCAAGGCCGTAAAGGAGCCTTCCACATCCATCAAAGTTTTACCTGCACATCCACCAACATCATTTATTGTATCCGTTGCTCCCGACGTGGTCTCCTCTACATTGGGGAGACTGGGCGCCTCCTAGCAGAGCGCTTTAGGGAACATCTCCGGGACACCCGCACCAATCAACCAAACCGCCCCGTGGCCCAACATTTCAACTCCCCCTCCCACTCTGCCGAGGACATGGAGGTCCTGGGCCTCCTTCACCGCCGCTCCCTCACCACCAGACGCCTGGAGGAAGAACACCTCATCTTCCGCCTCGGAACACTCCAACCCCAGGGCATCAATGTGGACTTCAACAGTTTCCTCATTTCCCCTTCCCCCGCCTCATCCCAGTTCCATCCTTCCAGCTCAGCACTGTCCCCATGACCTGTCCTACCTGTCCATCTCCCTTCCCACCTATCCACTCCACCCTCCTCTCTGACCATCACCTTTACCCCCACCTCAATCCACCTATTGCACCCTCGGCTACTTTCCCTCCAACCCCACTCCTCTCCCATTTATCTCTGAGCCCCCCAACCCACAAGCTTCATTCCTGATGAAGGGCTTTTGCCTGAAACATCGATTCTCCTGCTCCTCGGATGCTGCCTGACCTGCCTCACTTTTCCAGCACCACACTCTGGACTCTGATCTCCAGCATCTTCAGCCCTCATGTTCTCCCAGGACAATTGGTATTCTTGTGAATTGGCCTGATGAGTGAAAGACAAAAAATTTCAATAAAATGTGCCTTTATTCAGCAATACTCAAGTTCTGTACCACCAGACAGAAATAGACATAAAGAACATCCCATCACCAAACCATCATCTCCCAGACCAGATAGAACCTCATCACCTCAGGAGATCTCCCACCCACAGCTTCCAACCTCATAGTCCGGGAACCCCGCATTGCCCGGTTCTTCCTCCTTTCCAAGATCCACAAGCCTGACCACCCTGGCCGACCCATTGTCTCAGCATGCTCCTGCCCCACTGAACTCATCTCTACCTACCTCGACACTGTCCTATCCCCCCTAGTCCAGGAACTCCCCACATACGTTCGAGACACCACCCACGCCCTCCACCTCCTCCAAGACTTCCGTTTCCCCGGCCCCCAACGCCTCATCTTCACAATGAATATCCAATCCCTCTATACCTCCATCCGCCATGATCAGGGCCTCCAAGGCCTCCGTTTTTTCCTCTCCAGATGTCCCCAACAGAACCCTTCCACCGACACTCTCATTCGTTTGGCCGAACTGGTCCTCAGCCTTAACAATTTCTTCTTTGAATCCTCCCACTTCCTCCAGACCAAAGGGGTAGCCATGGGCACACGTATGGGCCCCAGCTATGCCTGTCTCTTTGTTGGCTATGTAGAACAATTGATCTTCCGTAATTACACCGGCACCACTCCCCACCTCTTCCTCCGCTACATTGATGACTGCATTGGCGCCACCTCGTGCTCCCGCGAGGAGGTTGAGCAATTCATCAACTTCACCAACACATTCCACCCTGACCTTAAATTTACCTGGACCATCTCTGACACCTCCCTCCCCTTCCTGGACCTCTCCATCTCCATTAGTGACGACCGACTTGACACTCACATTTTTTACAAACCCACCGACTCCCACAGCTACCTGGATTACACCTCTTCCCACCCTATCTCTTGCAAAAATGCCATCCCGTATTCCCAATTCCTCCCCCTCCGCCGGATCTGCTCCCAGGAGGACCAGTTCCACCACAGAACACACCAGATGACCTCCTTCTTTAGAAACCGCAATTTCCCTTCCCATGTGGTTAAAGATGCCCCCAACGCATCTCATCCACATCCCGCACCTCTGCCCTCAGACCCCACCCCTCCAACCGTAACAAGGACAGAATGCCCCTGGTGCTCACCTTCCACCCTACCAACCTTCGCATAAACCAAATCATCCACCGACATTTCCGCCACCTCCAAACGGACCCCTCCAACAGGAATATATTTCCCTCCCCACCCCTTTCCGCCTTCCGCAAAGACCGTTACCTCCGTGACTACCTGGTCAGGTCCACACCCCCCTACAACCCACCCTCCCATCCTGGCACTTTCCCCTGCCACCGCAGGAACTGTAAAACCTGTGCCCACACCTCCTCCCTCACCTCTATCCAAGGCCCTAAAGGAGCCTTCCACATCCATCAGAGTTTCACCTGCACATCCACCAATATCATTTATTGTATCCCTTGCTCCCGATGTGGTCTCCTCTACATTGGGGAGACTGGGCGCCTCCTAGCAGAGCGCTTTAGGGAACATCTCCGGGACACTCGCACCAATCAACCAAACCGCCCCGTGGCCCAACATTTCAACTCCCCCTCCCACTCTGCCGAGGACATGGAGGTCCTGGGCCTCCTTCACCGCCGCTCCCTCACCACCAGACGCCTGGAGGAAGAACGCCTCATCTTCCGCCTCGGAACACTTCAACCCCAGGGCATCAATGTGGACTTCACCAGTTTCCTCATTTCCCCTTCCCCCACCTCACCCCAGTTCCAAACTTCCAGCTCAGCACTGTCCCCATGACCTGTCCTACCTGTCCATCTTCCTTTCCACCTATCCACTCCACCCTCCTCTCTGACCTATCACCTCCATCCCCCCTCTATCCACCTGTTGCACTGTCACCTACCTTCTCCCCAGCCCCACCCCCTCCCATTTATTTCTCCACCCCCGAGGCTCCCAGTCTCATTCCTGATGAAGGGCTTTTGCCTGAAACATCGACTCTCCTGCTCCTCAGATGCTGCCTGACCTGCTGTGTTTTTCCAGCATCTAACTGTCAACAATAACGAACTTTGCTGTTGGGATGCAGGGTAAAAGTTGCAACATTTGCCAAAGATATTATGGGCGGCACGGTGGCACAGTGGTTAGCACTGCTGCCTCACAGCGCCTGAGACCCGGGTTCAATTCCCGCCTCAGGCGACTGACTGTGTGGAGTTTGCACGTTCTCCCCGTGTCTGTGTGGGTTTCCTCCGGGTGCTCCGGTTTCCTCCCACACTCCAAAGATGTGCAGGTCAGGTGGATTGGCCATGCTAAATTGCCCTCAGTGTTAGGTGAAGGGGTAAATGTAGATGAATGGGTCTGGGTGGGTCCCTCTTTGGAGGGTCAGTGTGGACTTGTTGGGCTGAAGGGCCTGTTTCCATACTGTAGGGAATCTAATCATATTAAATGTGGAGGAGCAGAAGCAGACGTTGAATTGCTTACAATAAAACATAGGCTCACAGGCAAGTGGCAGGTGATGTTTGACACAGAGAAATGTGAGCTGATAGATTTTGACAGAAGGAACAGGGAAAAGCTTAAGAGATATCTAATGACTCGATTTTAGAGATTGTGCAGGGACAGAAGGTCCAGGGGAGCATATGCACAATCTTTGAAGGTGGTTTGCATGACAGAGAGTGGCCAATAAAGCTTATTGGATTTGGTGATTAGATTAGATTCCCTACAGTGTGGAAACAGGCCCTTCAGCCCAACCAGACCACACCGACCCTCCAAATAGTAACCCACCCAGACCCATTTCCCTACCCTGTATTTGCCCCTGACTAATGCACTTATCACTTTGGGTAATTTAGCATGGCCAATTCGCCTGACCTGCACATCTTTGGACTGTGGGAGGAAACCGGAGCACCCGGAGGAAACCCACACAGACACGGGGAGAATGTGCAAACTCCACACAGACAGTCGCCCGAGGCTGGAATCGAATCGGGTCCCTGGTGCTGTGAGGCAGCAGTGCTAACCACTGAACCCTCGTGCCACCTACCGTGCCGCCTTCATTAACAGAGGTATTGAGAACGAGGGGTGGGGAGTTTTGGGATCAGCATTTATCAAACTTTGACTTGGCTACCGCGAAAGTATTGGATCCAGTTCTGGTCAGCACACTTTGTGAAGGATGTGAAGAATCTTGTGAAGGT
>NC_092763.1:86922836-87035336 GCF_047496795.1 Chiloscyllium punctatum | reverse complement strand
ACACTCACAGACAGAAAGACAGACACACACACACACTCACAGACAGAAAGACACACACACAGACACACACACACATACCCACACACTCACAGACAGACAGACACACAAACACACTCACAGACAGAAAGACATACACACATACACACACACTCGCACACACTCACAGACAGACACACACTCACAGATAGACACACCCACACACTCACAGACAGACACACCCACACCCACACACTCACAGACAGACACACACACAAACACACGCACACACTCACAGACACGCACACACCCTCTCACAGGCTTAAAGACCATCACACTCACACACACACTTTACTAAGCATGCACATATGCAAACACACACTCTCTCATGCGCACTCACACTCACACGCATGCACACACTCACACTCACACTCACACGCATGCACACACTCACACTCACATGCATGCACACACTCTCTCATGCGCACTCACACTCACACTCACACACATGCACACAAATATAAATCCAGGGGGTGAATTTGTATTTGCAGCTACATTCTATTTTGCTCAAAAAGCACACGACCTGCAGGAGGTCAGTCCTGGTAATATTTTATAAATTCCTACTTTGGAAATGGAACCAGTCCGTCTCGAGGTTGGGTTACAGACAGACTCTGTCTGAGCTGAGATGTCACCTTTTTTCATGAAACCTTAAATTATCTTGAGAATGTGACTTAAAAGAAGTTCTGGGATTTCCATATCAATGAACAGAAACCTGCAGCCCTTTCTAAAACATGAAAGACTAAACAGCGATCGAGGTTTGTTCAGTTGCATGACCGTGATCTTTTGCTATAAATTGTGTGTCTTATGGCCCTACTTCACAACCACCTGATGAAGGAGCAGCGCTCTGAAAGAACAAAGAACAAAGAAACTTTACAGCCCAGGAACAGGCCCTTTGGCCCTCCAAGCCTGAGCCGATCCAAATGTACCGTCTAAACCTCTCGGTCAATTCCTAAGCATCTGTATCCCTCTGCTCCCCACCTACTCACGCATCTGTCCAGACGCATCTTAAATGAATCTACCGTGCCTGCCTCTACCACCTCTGCTGGCAACGCATTCCAGACACCCACCACCCTCTGTGTGAAGTACTTCCAAATAAACCTGTTGGACTATAACCTGGTGTTGTGTGATTTTTAATTCCATAACACTTAAGGTTGTCTTGGTGATGAACAGGACGTGAAGGTTGTTCTGTGTGGTCAGAGTATTGAGTACAGGAGTTGAGAGGTCATATTGTAGCCGTACAGGACATTGGTTAGGCCACTGTTGGGATATTGTGTGCAATTCTGGTCTCCTTCTTATCGGAAAGATGTTGTGAAACTTGAAAGGGTTCAGAAAAGATTTACAAGGATGTTGCCAGTGTTGGAGGATCTGAGCTACAGGGAGAGGCTGAACCAGCTGGGGCAGTTTTCCCTGGAGCGTCGGAGGCTGAGGGGTGACCTTATAGAGGTTTATAAAATTATGAGGGGCATAGATAGAATAAATAGACAAAGTCTTTTCCTTGGGGGCGGGGAGTCCAGAACTAGAGGGCATAGGTTTAGGGTGAGAGGGGAAAGATATAAAAGAGACCTAAGGGGCAACGTTTTCACTCAGAGGGTGGTACGTGTATGGAATGAGCTGCCAGAGGATGTGGTGGAGTCTGGTACAATTGCAACATTTAAGAGGAATTTGGATGGGTATATGAATAGGAAGGGTTTGGAGGGATATGGGCTGGGTACTGGCAGGTGGGACTAGATTGGGTTGGGATATCTGGTCGGCATGGACGGGTTGGACCGAAGGGTCTGTTTTCATGCTGTACATCTCTATGACTCTATGAGACCATCGTCATTGGTAAGAGGTCAGAGGATAATGTGTAGAGAGCTTACTGTCAGAAGTATTAAAATGTGAACAAAATACAGTAAACACACAGCAAATCCGCAAAGAAAGCAATATATCTTATTGGTGTAGATCCTTTTTTACAACTTAAATATAAGATTCTTTTTTGTCAATTGAGTGCAGTGAACGAGCCAAAGTATCCATACAATTCTCTATGCTTCCAGATAATCTGTTTTGTTCCTTATTAAAGATGGGAAATAAGACAGACTGAGCAAAGGCAGTGAGTGGGTGCATACTGTCTGAGAGGCTGTACAATCCACACGGTTAGAGGGAACATTGTGGAGGGAAGATCTGTTTAATGTGAGCAAGATTCTAACAGATTTGAAGAAAGGAGACGAGAAATGTCTCTTGCTGTCAGGTGATGGTGGAAAGATGCTGGGGATTCAGATTGAAGGATTCATACAGGAGGTACAGTGTGAGAGAGAATACCCTTACACAGTGAGTAACACGGTCCTGGACTATCTGCTTGAACCTGGTGGGAACATGATACCTGAGGATTTCAAACGGGCATGAGATGGGGGCTGGAAGGATAAAAACCTGCAGCATGATGGGAGCAGAGCAGGGGAATGGCATTGACTGGATTAGAGAGCTAGCATGGATACAATGAGCCAAATGGCCTCCTATAATGACAGAAATTCCTTTACGAATCAGCCTTATCTCCAAATCTAAACATTATACCTTCAAATCTCATTCTGAGGTTTCACATCAGCACAACTGACACTGTTGTCCAGGATATTCATATTCCAACCTGTTAGAGATGATCTGCTCATGAACACATTGCTGTTGGTGGGAGCTTGCTGTACACATCGTTTCCATTTACAGCAAACATTGAGGCTTCAAAAATGATTAGCTGTCCGTCGATAATTTTGGGACATGCAAAATTTGAATGACAGATGGAAAAGAAAGCAGGGTGGTTTTTCCATCGACGATTCAGTTAAAACCACAAATGTAACCATTCTTCTGATGGTGAAAATGCTGAAATATTCACCAAGCTGGTGCAGACATGATGGGCTGAATGGCCTTCCTCCGGGAACAGAGTCAAGAGTGTGGGGCTGGAAAAGCACAGCAGGTCAGGCAGCGTCCGAGGAGCAGGAGAATCTTGATGAAGGGCTTATGCTCAAAACATTGACTCTCCTGCTCCTCGGACGCTGCCTGACCTGCTGTGCTTTTCCAGCCCCACACTCTCGACCCTGATTTCTCCAGCATCTGGAATCCAAACAGTGTTGCTCCAGAAGAGCTCCAGTTGCTGGGTGGATGGTGGACAATGAAGAGTGAGGTAAAGAATTACATTCCGAGGGTCAACACTGGCAAAGGTCACAAAGATCAGTCTGACCCACCTCATGGCTCCTGCTGTCACACTGTCTCATTGGTGGGAGATTCCTTTGAGTAGCTGCTCCATTCCCATCCCAAATCAGCATCCCAGATTTAATTTACCGTGCCAAAACATTCCAATAATTTCTCTTACTTACAGAGAGTTTAAACCCAGTCTGGAGGTGGAATTTAGGATTAGAATAAGTTCACTCTATACAGAGTGAGTGATAATTACAATCTTTACACTTTGCCCGACAAGAGTAAGATATCCATGTAATTGGTTACACATTATACAGACGGAGGACACCAGCCTTCCACACCACGTGGTCTTTTATCATTCCTTCTTGGCTCTGGGCCTTGCTGACTGTGTCCAGCATTTAGTGCCCATCTCTCGTCACCCCTTCAGAAGCTGATGCTGTTACAATCCTGTGGCTTTAAGAGGTGTACTCTGTCCTGGTTTTTTTGTGAAGCAAGGTGGAGATAGAAGTATGAAGTGATCTGCTCAAAGGCACTAACATAAACAGCTTGTGAGGGCTTGGAGTCTTTTTAAGTTGGAACAACAGAAGCAGCCTGGCTGGGTGGGGTCATGCTCCCAGATTTAGCTTTCTGCATTTGCTGGGGTCTTAAGCTGGATGCGGAAGCTCTTATTCATCTCTCTGTTACAGCTAAAAGCTGGGGTTCCCTTCCTGCTGCTGGAGTTGCATGTGAGACAATCTATTTCACTGAATTTGCCTTTGCCAAGGATGTGTTTATGGAATGTTACTATATTGAAACAGTTAATTAATAATAGCTAATACATCTATTATTTTGTTAAGCATTTTAAAAGACTTACGGATAAGCTAGTTCTCTTCTTTAATTTTTATTTTGTCTGTTTTTTAACTGTAGTGTAAAAATAAAGTATGTTTGCTTAAAGTCAATAGTCTGACCAATCAAATTGCATCTGGAAGGCAATGCCTTATACTTATCTTTACAATAAGAAACCGTTAGGATCTAGACTATCTTCATATTATACTTTGAGGGGGTTTGGTCTGGTCCATAACAGCTGTTGAGCTGCCTTCCTGACCCACTGCAGTCCACGTGCTGTGGGTTGACCCACAATGCCCTGAGGGAGGGAATTCTAGGGTTTTGACCCAGTGACAGTGAAGGGATGGTGATTTTTCAAATCGGGATGGTGAGTGGCTCAGAGGGGAACTTGCAGGGGGTGGTGTTCCCATGTACCTGCTGCCCTTGTCCTTCTAGATGGAAGTGGTCGTGGGTTTGGAAGGTGCTACCTGAGGATCTTTGGTGAATTGCTGCAGTGCATCTTGGGTAGATGGTACACACTGCTGAGCATCGGTGGTGGAGGGAGTGGATATTTATGGATGTTGTTGAATGTTGGGCGGCACGGTGGCACAGTGGTTAGCACTGCTACCTCACAGCATCAGAGACCCGGGTTCAATTCCCGCCTCAGGCGACTCTCTGTGTGGAGTTTGCACGTTCTCCCCGTGTCTGCGTGGGTTTCCTCCGGGTGCTCCGGTTTCCTCCCACAGTCCAAAGATGTGCAGGTCAGGTGAATTGGCCATGTTAAATTGCCCGTAGTGTTAGGTAAGGGGTAGATGTAGATGTAGGGGTATGGGTGGGTTACGCTTCGGCGGGGCGGTGTGGACTTGTTGGGCCGAAGGGCCTGTTTCCACACTGTAAGTAATCTAATCTAATCTAATCTAATCTAATATGTTGTTGGAGCTGCACCCATCCAAGGAATATTCCATCACATTCCTGACTCATGCCTTGTAGATGATGGACAGGCTTTGGGGAGACAGGAGGTGAGTTACTCATTGTTTCATAGTAATAGAAGCAGGAGTAGGCCATTTGGCCCATCGGACCTGCTACCCCATTCATTAAGATCATGTCTGATCTATCTATCATCTCAGCTCCTCTTACCTGCATAATCCCCATAACCTCTAAATTGAGGCGATGTCCCCTAGTCCCAGTCACACCCACCAGCAGTAACAACTTGCCTGCCTCTATCTTATCTATCCCTTTCATAATTTTATACGTTTCTATAAGATCCCTACTCATTCTTTGAAATTCTAGTGAGTACAATCTCAGGCAGTTCAATCTCTCCTCACTGGGTAATTCCCGTATCTCCAAAATCAACCTGGTGAACCTCCTCTACACCAGCTCCAAAGCCTTCCTCAAGTAAGGAGACCAGAACTGTGCCCAATACTCCAGGTGTGGCCTCACCAAGACCTTCTCCAATTCCAGCAGAACCTCCCCTGCTCCTAAATGCAATCCCGCCTACAATGAAAGCCAATATTCTGTTTGCCTTCCTGATCACCTGCAAATCAACTTTTAGCGATTCATGTACGAGCTTTCCTGCACAATAGCATGCTGCAATCTTTCACCATTTATATAAGATCCTGACCTAGTATTTTTGCTTCCAAAGAGGATAACCTCACATTTACCAACATTATCTTCCATCTGCCAGACCCTTGCCCAGTCACTAACCTATCTGAATCTCTCTGCAGACCCTTCACATCCTCCGCACAGTTTACCTTTCCCCTCAGTTTAGTGTCATCAGCAAACTTGGATACGTAACACTCGGTCTCCTCTTCCAAATCATTTATATATATCAGGAACACTTGTTGGCCCACCATCAAACCCTGCAGTACGCCACTCACCACTGATCTCCAACCAGAGAAACACCTATTTACCCCAACTCTCTGCTTTCTCTTGGTTAACCAATCCTCTGTCCATGCTAGTACCTTCCCCACAACTCCATGCTTTCTTATCTTATGGATGAGTCTTTTATGCGGAACCTTATTGAATGCCTTCTGGAACTCCCAGTATACAACATCCACCTGTTCCCCTCCACCTACCGCGCTTGTCACATCCTCAAAGAGCTCCAGGAAGTTTGTCAAACATGACCCTCCCTTCCTGAATCCATGCTGCATCTGCCTGATGGAACCATTTCCATCCAGATGGCTCATTATTTCTTCTTTAACAATAGCCTCCAGCATTTTCCCAATGACAGACATTAAGCGAACTGGCCTATAGTTACCTACCTTTTGCCTACATCCTTTTTTAAACAGCAATGTAACATTTGCTGTGCTCTAGTCCGCTGGGACTTGCTGGACTCCAGTGAATTTTGATAAATTACCATTAACGCATCTACTGTAACTTCTGCCATTTCTTTCAGCACCGTGGGATGCATTCCATCGGGACCAGGGGACTTATCTACCTCTAGACCCTCAAGTTTGTTCAGCACTGTCCCTTTAGTGATAACAATTGAACTGAGGTCTTCATCTCCCCTCGCATCCCTAACATCATTCTTTGGTGTGTTAGACACACCTTCCACTGTGAAGACTGACACAAAACAGTTACTCAAGGTCTCGGCCAGTTCAGCATTTCCCAAAACTAATTCCCCTTTCTCATCCTGCAGGACACCTACATCTACTTTAGCCACCCTTTTCCATTTTATAACTTTATGAAACCCTTTCCTGCCCGTTTTTATATTCTGCACTAGTTTACATTCAGAATCTATCTTTCCTTCTTTATTGTTTGCTTTGTGGTTCTTTGTTGCTTTTTAAACTTTTCCCAATCTTCTTGTTTCCCACAATTCTCAGCTACTTTGTCAGCCTGAGCTTTTAACTGGTTGCCTTCCTTTATTTCCTTGGTTATCCACGGCTGGCTCTTCCTACCCTTGCTATCCTTGTTTTTGACTGGAATACAGTTTCTTTGAGCACTGTGAAAAATCTCTTTGAAAGTCCTCCACTGTTCCTCAACCGTTCCCACCATATAACTTGCGCTCCCAGTCTAATTTAGCCAACTCCTCCCTCATCCCATTATCGTCTCCCTTGTTTAAACAGAACACCCTGGTTTAGATGATAGTATTCCACTCTCCATTTGTATCCGAAATTCAATCACACTGAGATCACTCTTTCCGAAAGGATCCTTAACTACGAGATCATTAATTGTACCGGTCTCATTACATGCACGCTCCCTTGTAGATTCAGTAACATGTTGTTCAAGAAAGTTATCACGGATGAGTTCTCATCGAAGAATCATAGAATCCTACAGTGTGAAAACAGGCCCTTTGGCCCAACAAGTCCACACTGACCCTCTGAAAAGTAACCCACCCAGACCTATTCCCCTACCTTGTTACTCTACATTTCCCCCTGACTAATGCACCTACACATCCCTGAACACTATGAACAATTGATCATGGACAATTCATCTGACCTGCAAATCTTTGGATTGTGTTAATATTTGTTTTAATATTCCAGGCAGTCAGATAAAGTGCCCTTACACTCATTGTCCATTTAGAATCGAGTAATCTCCCTGTTTTTTTGCAAATGAATGCGTTGCCCAATGTTACTTCCTTCTTTTCTAACACTTGCTCTGGTCTCTGTGTTGCTTCCTCCTGCCTTTCTGCTTGGACTCCCATCCTCTCACCATTTTAGCCTCCCCTTCCCCACAGTCTCTCTGCTCACTGCATCTCCCTTTACATCAACTGCTGCATCTTCTGATCTGCTGCTCTGGTTCCCATCCCACCCACCCCCAGCCCCACCTAGTTTAAAGCTTCCCCAACAGCTCCAGCAAACCTGTTCACGAGGACCTTGGTTCCCCTGAGTTTAACCCGTCCCTTTTGTACAGGTCCTACCTTCCCCAGAAGAGAACCCAATGATCCACAAATCTGAAACCCTGCCCCTTGCACCAACTCTTCAGCCACACATCTGTCTACCATTTCCTCCTAGTCTTGCCCTCACTAGCCCATGGCACAGGCGCAAACCCAGAGGTTACAGCCCTCGAGGTCCTTCTTTTTAGCTTCCAACCCGACTCGCCACCATATCCTTAGCCTCGGATCTGGGTTTATGCAGTGAGGCCAAATGATTTTCTGGTCCATGGTAACGCCCAGGATGGTGATAGCAGGGGATTCAGTGATAGTAACATCATTGAATGTCAAGGGGCGGTGGTTAGATTGTCTCTTGTTGGTGATGGTCACAGCCTGGCATTTGTGTGGCATGAATTGCCACTTGTCAGCCCAAGCCTGGATATTGTCCAGATCTTGTTGTATTTGAACATGGACTGCTTCAGTATCTGAGGAGTCGTAAATGGTGCTGAATATTGTACAATCATCAGTGAACATTCCCCACTTTGTATCTTATGATGGAGAGAAGGTCATTGCTGAAGCAGCTGAAGATGCTCGGGCCTGGAACAAAGAACAAAGAAAATTCCAGCACAAGAACAGGCCCTTCGGCCCTCCAAGCCTGTGCTGATTCAGATCCTGTGTCTAAACCTGCCTCATATTTTCGAAGGGTCTGTATCCCTCTGCACCCTTCCCATTCATATCTCTGTCTAGATACATCTTAACTATGCCAGCCTTTACCACCTCCCCTGGTAATGTGTTCCAGGTACCCACCAGGCTCTGTATAAAGAACTTTCCACGTATATCTCCCCTAAACCTTTCCCCTCTCACCTTGAACTTATGACCCCTAGTAATTGAGTCCCCCACTCTGGGGAAAAAGCATCCTGCTATTCACCCTGTCTATACCTCTCATGATTTTGTTGACCTCAATCAGGTCCCCCCCTTAACCTCAGTCTTTCCAATGAAAACAATCCTAATCTACTCAACCTCTCCCCATAGCTAGCACCCTCCATACCAGGCAGCATCCTGGTGAGCCTCCTCTGCACCCTCTCCAAAGTATCCACATCCTTTTGGTAATGTGGTGACCAGAACTGTACACAGTAATCTAAATGGGGCTGAACCAAAGTCTTATACAACTGGAACACGACCTGCCAACTCTTGTACTCAATAACCCATCCAATGAAGGAAAGCGTGCCGTTTGCCTTCTTGACCACTCTATTGACCTGCGTTGCCACTTTCAGGGAACAATGGACCTGAACACCTAGATTTCTCTGTACATCAATTTTCCCCAGGACTTTTCCATTTATGTATAGTGAGCTCTTGAATTGGATCTTCCAAAATGCATCAACCTTGCATTTGCCCGGATCGAACTCCATCTGCCATTTCTCAGCCCTCCTCTCCAATCTATCTACACTCTGCTGCATTCTCTGACAGTCCCCTTCATGATCTACTACTCCACCAATCTTAGTGTCATCTGCCAACTTGCTAATCAGGCAACCTACATCTTCCTCCACATCATTTATGTATATCACAAAAACAGTGGTCCCAGCACGGATCCCTGTGGGACACCACTGGTCACAGGTCTCCATTTTGAGAAGCTCCCTTGCACTACTACTCTCTGTCTCCTGTTGCTCAACCAGTTCTTTATCCACCTAGCTAGAACACTCTGCACACCATGTGACTTCACTTTCTCCATTAGTCTACCATGGGAAACCTTATCAAACGCCTTACTGAAGTCCACGTATATGACATCAACAGCCCTTTCTTCATCTATCAACTTGGTGACTTCCTCGAAGAACTCTATTAAGTTGGTAAGGCACGATCTCCCCCGCACAAAACTATGTTCGCTGTCACTGATAAGCCCATTTTTTTCTAAATATAAATAGATTCTATCCCTCAGTACCATCTCCAGCAATGGTCACACCAAGGATGTCAGGCTCACTAGTCTGTAGTTACCCGGAATATCCCTGCTACCCTCCTTGTTCAGGGGGACAACATTAGCAACCTTCCAGTCCTCCAGCACCTCACCTGTATTTAAGGATGCTACAAAGATATCTGTCAGAGCCCCAGCTATTTCCTCTCTCTCCTCCCTCAGCAACCTGGGATAGATCCCATCCGGTCCTGGGGATTTGTCCACCTTAATAACCTCTAGCCTAACCAACACATCTTCCTTACTTATGCCAACGTGATCCAGACTAATCAAACTTCTATCTCTAATCTCAAGATTCATCATGTTCCTCTCCTCAGTGAACACTGATGCAAAGTAAACATTCAGAATCTCACCCATTCTCTCAGGTTCGTCACACAGCCTTCCTTCATTATCCTTTAGTAAACCAATCATTTCTTGAGTTACCTGTGTGCTTCTTATATATAGACACAGAGTCCTCAACTGCTCCTCATACAATAAGCCCTGGGTGGAATGTGGAGGACAATTGAAGCTATCAGTGAGTGAGGGGGTGAGGCCCCAGTGACCAGTGATGCACCATGTACGCACACATGGACAGATCAGTGCAGGGCCTACTGCGAGTGCATTGTCAAGAGATACAGTTTACCACCACCACCATCTAGAGGGCAGTTTGGAATGGGACACTCATACTGGCCCAGCCAGTGACCTGCTGAACCTCTCCAACTTTGTGATTTTATTTTAGACAATATAAACAGATTAGACAATATAATACTGTTCAAAATTATAATTGCGTCCGATGTTGTAATGGTGTTTGATATTGAAGGTGGTAGACATTATAATGATGTTAGATGTTGCATTGGTGTTGGATAACATGCAGGTTCAGTTGCAGGTTATTTTAGCAAAATTAGCATTCATTTTGAGAGGGCTGGAATACAAGAGCAGGAATGTCCTGTTGAGGCTAGATGAGGCTCTGGTCAGACTGTATTCAGAATATTGTCGGCTGTTTTGGGCCTCATATCGAAGGAAAGATATGCTGACCTTGGAGGGTGTCCATGGTGATTTACAAGAATGACCCCAGGATGAAGGGTTTGTTATATGAGGAGCAGTTGAGGAATCTGGGTCTGTATTCGATAAAGTTCAGATGGATGAGGAGGATCTGACTGAACCTCTCAGAATATTGAGAGGCCTGGAGAGAGTGGACATGGAGAAGATGTTCCCACTAGCAGGAGAGACTAGGATCCAAGGGCACAGCCTCAGGGTGAAGGGATGACTCTTTTGAACTGAGATGAGGAGGGATTTCTTCAGCCAGAGGGTGGGGAATCTATGGAACTCATTGCCACAGAAGGAGGCCAAGTCACTGAGTGCATTTAAGACAGAGATAGATAGGGTCTTGATTAATAAAGGGGTCAGGAGTTATATGGAGAAGGCAGGAGAATGGGGTTCACAAATATATTAGTCATGACTGAATAGCAGAGCAGACATGACGGGCTGAATAACCCAACTGTGCCCCTCTGCCTTATGGTTTTATGATGTAGTAATGGTGTAAGGTATTGAGATGTTGTTAGCTGGTGTAATGCTGTTAGGTGGTGAACAGCTCAGTAGCAGGAGAAATGGATCTAATTTAATGAAACTGTGAATGTTTGAAAGTGGTTCAGCCAGTTTGATAACCTTCGTGATGCTGGAGCTGTAATAACTTGCTGTAAAATGGTTCACCATATTCAGTTTGATTGTTATTGTGTTTATTATTGCTCATGTTGCCGTTTTTATTTCCATGTATAATATTGGTTATCTTTAATGGTTACCTTTCTAATTAAACCATTTAAATCTACAACATTTATTGTGGTCATATTGCCCAGGCAACAGCTGGAAACATTGAGTGTGCTCCTGCTGCATTGCTGAGGAGACAATCCCTGATCAATGTTCCACACTCCTCAGCCCAAAGATCAAAGGAAACAGCCTGTTCACTATTCATAAACCTGATACAAACAGCACAGTCACTAAACAGTCAGATTCCCAGCCTGCTCCTAAGATCCACTGAGGCTCTGAGGATTCCCTCAGTGTGAACAGCTTGTCAATGGGATTGGTCGATCAATAATTCATCACTTCAGCCAGCATCACGTACCTACTTCAGATCAGCAGGGATTTCAGAATCCCAGTCTGACTGAACAGCTCAGATATCACACACAAAGTAACACCTGTTGGAGAGACAGGGCTAGGGTCTGCACCATGAAACCAAGGGTTTAAACTCCATTGCAGGCAATCTCAGAGTTTAGAGTCAAGGAGCAGGACTCTGGATGGTGGGTGGTGTTGGAGTCTGGTTCACTGGCGAGTGGATGGGGCTGGGCTTGAGGACTTGGCCATGGTCTATTGAGGGAAAATCTGTGCTCTGTAAAGATCAGGGTCACAAGATAATTGACCAAACATCTCCAATTCCTGAAAGATGTCTGAGACTCTGTGTGTGAAAATGCAGGATACCCCAGGCTCAGCTGCGCATCACCGCGGGTTACAGTTGGAGCATTTCCTGTTATCACACTGGCAGAGGAAGGGAATTCATTTTAAATATTTGAACACCATTCATTCTGTTGTTCCTAATCTTTGTCACAGGCAGTTTGAGGCCACATTGTTGAATGTAATATCACAGACAGTGTGACTGTACGCACTGGGAGGACACTGTCTGTGATCAATGTGATAGCAGTAAACACAGCCATTACACTATCTAACACAGAGTTCGGAACTCTGTCAAACACATTGACTTGGATCCCATTTCCCACCCCCTGAGAAAAAGAACAGGAAATGACATCACCATAGGAAATAATGTCACTTCAGGAAATGACATCACCAACCCAAGGGAATTCAAACATGTAAATAGAAACTGGGCTTCATTTGGAGGCTCACTGAAGATGTTACCTAGAATGGTGACAAAACGTTTGAAAACAAATCTTCCAGCTCAGTGAGCAAACCTACATCCAGAATCTCAACCTGAGCTACAAATCTTCTCAAAACCCGCCAGCTGTTCCTTCATTCTATTAAGTCTCAGACATCCTTCAAACATTATCACACAATATCAGATTCTTTTCTTCTTCTTAAATAAATCAATGCATATTCAAAACAAAATATACAAAATGCACATTTCAGTTCCAAGACCTTTTTTGCTAGCATTTCCAACAATTTCTTAGAGCACACTCCTGCCTTTGTGAAACAATAGGCTGAGCACTGGTCCTCGCCCAGCTCAGTTTCGAGATCTGTCTATGCTCCAGTATCTGTTAAAACTATAAAATGCCTGTGCTGTGTCATTCACATATTTTGTTGAGAGAATGTAATCAATGCATCTCTCAGTGGGTGTTACTGTATGAATTCTTTTTCAGAATTCCTTCCAATATTTTCTCCTGCCTCACTGACAACAAGAGGTTCTGCTGCTAAGGTACTCTTTATTCCCCTTCTAATCTATTTAGCTCCCTCCCTCTCCCACCTGCATGGCAGAATCCAGGACAGATATTTCCATAAGAAGAATCATAACATACAAAATGTTTCTTGTTCCTAACATCCCCAATGACAGAAATTTCAAAACACAACGCTTTGTTTTTCATTTATTAATGTTTCACTTACCTAAATAATACCTTTCATCTTGGAATTTTACATCATTATACTGAAGTCTAAAACCTCAGAGCTGGCATCCGGCCCTTGTGTGGCTGCTCAATCACTTCAACTGCCCCGTCAGGTTTCACAATTCCTCCATTTCAGTTCAGGAAGCTGTCGTATCTTTCCATGGAGATACACTTTGACAAAAAGCAATGGGACTAACATTTTTCAAATAAGGTTGACGTTCAGCAGAAACACTTGGTCCATTCTGCCTGATATTTATTTCAATGTACTTAAAATCCTGACAAGCCTGATGTCTAATTCTGAATTCTGGTTTTGTCACTCTTATAACAATGTTTTCAAGTCAATGATCTCTCCATTTATTTCTCCATTTGTCTCTCTCTGTTTATTTCTCTATTTCTTCCACACTCTCCATTTATTTATATATTTCTTCCCTTCCATTTCTTCCTCTATTTGTTCTCCTCCCTTGCTGTCTATGTTTATTTCACTATTTCTCGCTGTAGTGGTTGTAACGGGTCCGCCAGCTGGATATCAGAGAATACAAGCTCCCTGACCCCCAGGGCTGTTAACCTGGTCCAATCAGGGAGTCTTGGCTGACATAAAAAGGTGAATATCAAGGATAAAGAAACCCTGAATTCTCGCCGGAGAGGAAGTGTTATTGTCAAAGGCTACGCATTTGTAAATAAAAGGTGATGGGTGATGGGACACTGGTTTCTGTGGTGATGAGAGTAAAGCACAATCCTGAATAAACCCCCTCACAATGGTCATCCTTGAGCTAGGGGTAAGCATTTTCTTACATCATGCCTTTGTTTGGAAAGCTCGACCTGTCTGACCCTAAACTGGGCGACTGGGCTGAGGATGTGAAAGGAATTTTTTTTCAGGCAAACAACATTGTGGCAGATGAAAAATAATGAGTAATTCTCCTGCCCGTGGAACTCTAGCCTTTTCTGTCATTAGGAGCATTACTTCTCATGGTGCACCAGATACTAAAATCTTTTAACAATGATTGACATAGTTAAGGAATACTATGACCTCAAGGTTCCTTTAATTCAGAGGCGCTATCGCTTTTTACTCGACAATTTGAGAACCAGGGGATTCAATATTGGGGATTTTGAATAGGTTAAGATGACTGGCAGAAGCCCTGAACTTGGGTTGACCCTTAATGAGATGCGGTAAAAACAATGACTGCAGACGCTGGAAACCAGATTCTGGATTAGTGGTGCTGGAAGAGCACAGCAGTTCAGGCAGCATCCAAGGAGCAGCGAAATTGACGTTTTGGGCAAAAGCCCTTCATCAGGAATAAAGGGAGAGAGCCTGAAGACCTGGGATTTGCAGTGGGAGAGGGACTCCCTGAGATTCTTGTAGAGAGAGGAGGAAAACTTCTTCAAGGCAGGCATCCTTGCAAGACGATTCACAGAGGGTTAAAATCAGCAACTTCACCAACACATTCCACCCTGACCTTAAATTTACCTGGACCATTTCTGACACCTCCCTCCCCTTCCTGGACCCCTCCATCTCCATTAATGACGACCGACTTGACACTGACATTTTTTACAAACCCACCGACTCCCACAGCTACCTGGATTACACCTCTTCCCACCCTACCTCTTGCAAAAATGCCATCCCGTATTCCCAATTTCTCCGCCTCCGCTGTATCTGCTCCCAGGAGGACCAGTTCCTCCACAGAACACACCAGATAGCCTCCTTCTTTAGAGACCGCAATTTCCCTTCCCACGTGGTTAAAGATGCCCTCCAATGCATCTCGTCCACATCCCGCACCTCTGCCCTCAGACCCTACCCCTCCAACCGTAACAAGGACAGAATGCCCCTGGTGCTCACCTTCCACCCTACCAACCTTTGCATAAACCAAATCATCCGCCGACATTTCCGCCACCTCCAAACAGACCCCACCACCAGGGATATATTTCCCTCCCCACCCCTTTCCGCCTTCCACAAAGACCGTTCCCTCCGTGACTACCTGGTCAGGTCCACGCCCCCAAACAACCCACCCTCCCATCCTGGCACTTACCCCTGCCACCGCAGGAACTGTAAAACCTGTGCCCACACCTCCTCCCTCACCTCTATCCAAGGCCCTAAAGGAGCCTTCCACATCCATCAAAGTTTTACCTACACACCCACTAATTTCATTTATTGTATCCGTTGCTCCCGATGCGGTCTCCTCTACATTGGGGAGACTGGGCGCCTCCTAGCAGAGCGCTTTAGGGAACATCTCCAAGACACCCGCACCAATCAACCAAACCGTCCCGTGGCCCAACATTTCAACTCTCCCTCCCACTCTGCCGAGGACATGGAGGTCCTGGGCCTCCTTCACCGCTGCTCCCTCACTACCAGATGCCTGGAGGAAGAACGCCTCATCTTCCGCCTCGGAACACTTCAACCCCAGGGCATCAATGTGGACTTCAACAGTTTCCTCATTTCCCCTTCCCCCACCTCACCCTAGTTCTAAACTTCCAGCTCAGCACCTTCTCCTTGACTTGTCCGACCTGCCAAGCTCCTTTTCCACCTATCCACTCCACCCTCGTCTCCCTGACCTATCACCTTCATCCCCTCTCCCACTCACTCATTGTACTCTATGCTACTCTCTCCCCACCCCCACCCTCCTCTAGCTTATCTCTCCATGTGCCAGACTCACTGCCTTTATTCCTGATGAAGGGCTTTTGCCCGAAACGTCGATTTCGAAGCTACTTGGATGCTGCCTGAACTGCTGTGCTCTTCCAGCACCACTAATCCCGAACCTTAATGAGATGCTTCGAGGCCATCTGGTATATGAGTTTATTGATGTGGCTATGCTGAAGCTCACCCAGGCTCCTCTATCATTGTAAAATGCAGCAAGTCGAGCAGATGAGTTGCAAGGTATTCCAAAGTGGACATCCTTGCCAGTCTGACTGAGCTTAGGGGACACCATGTGAGTGAAGGAAATTGCATCGCCTCATTCAGAACATCTCCTAATCAGAGGGACTCTAGGTCAGCTCACAGCAAAACCACAAAAGTAAGCCAAGCCTCAGCCACACAGTTATAATTTTCTTCAGGATCCTACCAGATAAAACATTGTTGTTAATATGTGGATTCGGAACAGCAGCAATGCCCTACTGTCTTAAATAGAGTAAGACTACTCTGGAAAGTCCACCTAGACCTGGTTTAGAACTTAGAACATAGAACAGTACAGCACAGAACAGGCCCTTCAGCCCACGATGTTGTGCCGACCACTGATCCTCATGTATGCACCCTCACATTTCTGTGACCATATGCATGTCCAGTGGTCTCTTAAATGTCCCCAGTGACCTTGCTTCCACAACTGCTGCTGGCAACGCATTCCATGCTCTCACAACTCTGTGTAAAGAACCCACCTCTGACATCCCCTCTATACTTTCCTCCAACCAGCTTAAAACTATGACCCCTCGTGTTAGCCATTTCTGCCCTAGGAAATAGTCTCTGGCTATCGACTCTATCTATGCCTCTCATTATCTTGTACACCTCAATTAGGTCCCCTCTCCTCTTCCTTTTCTCCAACAAAAAAAGTCCGAGCTCAGTCAACCTCTCCTCATAAGATAAGCCCTCCAGTCCAGGCAGCATCCTGGTAAACCTCCTCTGAACCCGCTCCAAAGCATTCACATCTTTCCTATAATAGGGTGACCAGAACTGGATGCAGTATTCCAAGTGCGGTCTAACCAAAGTTTTATAGAGCTGCAACAAGATCTCACGACTCTTAAACTTAATCCCCCTGTTAATGAAAGCCAAAACACCATATGCTTTCTTAACAACCCTGTCCACTTGGGTGGCCATTTTAAGGGATCTATATATCTGCACACCAAGATCCCTCTGTTCCTCCACACTGCTAAGAGTCCTGTCTTTAATCCTGTACTCAACTTTCAAGTTTGACCTTCCAAAATGCAACACCTCGCATTTATCCAGGTTGAACTCCATCTGCCACCTCTCAGCCCATCTCTGCAGCCTGTCAATGTCCTGCTGCAGCCTACAACAGCCCTCTATACTGTCAATGACACCTCCAACCTTTGTGTCGTCTGCAAACTTGCTGACCCATCCTTCAATCCCCTCATCCAAGTCATTAATAAAAATTACAAACAGTAAAGGCCCAAGGACAGAGCTCTGTGGAACACCACTCACCACAGACTTCCAGGCAGAATACTTTCCTTCCACTACCACTCGCTGTCTTCTGTTGGCCAGCCAATTCTGTATCCAGACAGCTATGTTCCCCTGAATCCCATTCCCCCTGACCTTCTGAATGAGCCTACCATGGGGAACTTTATCAAATGCCTTGCTGTAGTCCATATACACCACATCCACAGCTCAACCCTCATCAACTTTTCTAGTCATATCCTCAAAGAACTCGATAAGGTTTGTGAGGCATGACCTGCCCCTCACAAAGCCGTGTTGACTGCATTTAATCAAGCCATGCTCTTCCAGATGGTCATAAATCCTATCCCTCAGAATCCTTTCTAACACCTTGCAGACGACAGACGTGAGACTGACTGGTCTGTAATTGCCGGGGATTTCCCTATTTACTTTCTTGAAGAGAGGAATTACATTTGCCTGTCTCCAGTCCTCAGGTACGACTCCAGTGGAGAGCGAGGATGAAAAGATCTTCACAAGTGGCGAAGCAATTGCGTTTCTTGTTTCCCAAAGCAGCCGAGGACAAATCTGGTCTGGACCTGGCAACTTGTCAATCTTAATGTTTGACAAAATTTTCAACACATCAGCTTCCTCAATCTCTATCCGTTCCAGCATGCACACCTGCTCTTCAAAGGTTTCATTCACTACAAGGTCCTTTTCTTTAGTAAAGACAGAAGCAAAAAACTCATTTAGGGCTTCCCCTACCTCCTCAGACTCCACACAGAAGTTCCCTATGCTATCCCTGATCGGCCCTACTCTTTCTTTGACCATTCTCTTATTCCTCTCATAAGTGTAAAATGCCTTTGTGTTCTCCCTAATCCGTTCTGCCAAGCCTTTCTCGTGCCCCCTCCTGGCTCTCCTCAGACCATTTTTGAGCTCCTTCCTCGCCTGCCTGTAATCCTCTAGAGCTGAGCTTGACCCTAGCTTCCTCCACCTTATGTAAACTACCTTCTTCCTTTTGACGAGAAGCTCCAACGCTCTCGTCATCCAAGGTTCCTTTATCTTACCCCTTCTTGCCTGTCTCAGAGGGACACATTTATTCATCACTCGCAACAACTGTTCCTTAAACAGTCTCCACATGTCTATAGTGCCCTTTCCATGGAATAATTGCTCCCAATCCATGCTTCCTAACTCATGTCTAATTGCATCATAGTTTCCTCTTCCCCAATTAAATATCCTCCCATTTTGTCTAATCCTCTCCTTTTCCATTGCTATGTGGAATGTGAGGCAGTTGAGGTCACTACCATCAAAATGCTCTCCCACCACAAGATCTGATACCTGCCCCGGCTCATTTCTGAGCACCAAGTCTAGAATGGCCTCTCCCCTCGTCGTTTCTAACAGTTACATTGCTTAGCAACATCCAAATCAGAACCAATCAAAATAAGCATCTGGTTAAAGGTCATCCAATTCTAATGAAGGTCAATACAGTTATGGACATATCATAGAACCAGTTTTTAATAAAGTTCGTTCTGGACTCCAACCCTTAAGTTTGCACAAGAGAAAGCTTTGGCTTGCCTGAGAAGCTTTTTCGGTGAACTTTTATACATTAAGGGTACAGCTTTGGTTCTGATATCTTATAGAATGTGGCTGGTTCAGTTACCCATTGATTGGAGTAAAAGGTTTGGGCCCTGGACTGATGTGGTAAAATTGGTTGCGAGAGATTCCTAAATTCATAAGATATAGGAACAGAATTAGGCCATTCAGCCCATCCAGTCTGCTCCACCATTTGATCATGGCTGATATGCTCCTCACCCCCATTTTCTTGCCTACTCTCCATAACCCTTCATCCCATTACCAATTAAAAACCTGTCTAACTCCTCCTTAAATTTACTCACTGTCCCAGCATCCACTGCACTTTGAGGGAGTCAATTCCACAGATTCCCAACCCTTTGGGAGAAGTAGTTCTCTACTTAACTCTGTTTTAAGTTTGCTCCGGCAAAAGTGAGGACCTCAGATGCTGGAGATCAGAGTTTGGAGAGTGTTGCTGGAAAAGCACAACAGGTCAGACAGCATCCGAGAAGCAGGAGAGTTGACATTTTGGGCAAAAGCTCTTCATCAGGAATGAGGCTGTGAGCTAACGGGGTGGAGAGATAAATGGGAGGGGGGTGGGGCTGGGGAGAAAGGTAGCTGAGAGTGTGATAGGTAGATGGAGGTGGGGGTAAAGGTGATAGGTCGGAGAGGAGGATGGAGCGGATAGGTGGGGAAGGAAGATGGACAGGTAGGACAGGTCATGAGGCTGGTGCCAAATTAGAAAGTTGGATCTGGGATAAGGTGGGGGGAAGGAAAAATGAGGAAACTGGTGAAATCCACTTTGATTCCATGAGGTTGGAGGGTCCTGAGGCAGAAGATGGTGCATTCTTCCTCCAGGCATTGGGGGAGGGGTTGGGGTGTGGCAATGGAGGAGGCCCAGGACCTGCATGTCCTCGTTAGAGTGGGAGGGGGAGTTGAAGTGTTCGGCCATGGGGTGGTGGGGTTGGTTGGTGCAGATGTCCGGAAATGTTCTCTGAAGTGCTCTGCGAGTGGGCATCCTGTCTCTCCAATGTAGAGGAGATCGCATCAAGAGCAACAGGTTCAGTAAATGACGTGTGGAAATGCAGGTGAAGCTTTGATGGATGTGGAAGGCTCCTTTGGGGCCTTGGGTAGAGATGAGGGGGGAGGAGTGGGCGCAGGTTTTGCTCCCCTTATTCTAAGACAATAGCCTCTCATCTTAGAGTGCCCCACATGAGGAAGCATCTGCTCTATGTCTATTTTATCCATACCTTTTATCATCTTGAATACCTCAATTTGATCTCCCCTCATTCTTCTAATGATGTGCAGGTTCGATGGATTGGCCATGCTAAATTACCCACGGTATCTAGGGCTGTGTAGGTTAGGTGCATTACTCAGGGGAAATGTAGAGTATTAGGGGAAACGGGTCTAGGTGGATACTCTTCGGAGGGTCGGTGTGGACTTGTTGGGCCAAATGGCCTGTTTCCACACTGTAGGGATTCATTGATTCATAAACTCATCCACCACATTTTGGACCCCGCTCCTAACCTGTTTATAGACACTTGTAAGGTTCTTATTTCCTCATTGCAAGTTATCGAGATGAGCTCAACATTTTTTGATTGGAAAATGGCTGCCTGAGTGATGTTCTAATTAAATACCCCGAAGTCTTCCAGAAAGGGAGAGGGACTATGAAAGGAGCCAAGGCCACCCTGTCTGTTAACCACGAAGCAATTCCCTAGTTCTGTAAGGTCCACCCAGTGCCGTTTGCCTCATGGGCAAAGGTAGAGGCTGGGAAGGGAAGGAACCATCAACCCAGCAGTTTCCAGAATGGACAGCACCGGTCATACTGATGGTGAAGCCCAGTGGGTCGATCTGTCTTTGTGAGGATTTAAAACTAATGGTAAACTGCTTCTTGCAGCTGGATCAATACCCAATCCCTCAGAGAGGGGATTTGCTTGCAAGAGTTTTGTTCATCACGAGGCTGGACATGATCTGAGTTCACTTGTAGAACAGGATTCTCGGGAATAAGCAACAATTAATTCCCATAAGGCCTGGTGTCAATATATCAGCTTGTCACTTGGGTATCATCGGGCTGTGGCATTTTTCAGCTTTTGATGGAAAATATTTCACAAGGTCGACTTCAGGTCACCATTTACCTCGAGAGCATCATAGAATGTAAGAATCCCTAGAGTTAGGAAGCTGGCCATTCTTCCCATTGAGTCTATACTGACCCTTTGGGTCTGGGTAGGATGCTCTTCACTCTCATACCCTATCCCTGTAACCCTGCATTTTCCACGGTTAATCTATCTAGCTGATATATCCCTGGACACTATGGGCAATTTAGCATGGCTAATCCACCTAACCTGCATAACTACAGAGTGTGGGAGGAAACAGGAGCACCCAGAGGAAACTCGAGCAGACACAGGAAGAACATGCAAACTCCACACAGGCAGTGGAATTGAGCCCAGGTCCTGAGCGCTATGAGACAGCCGTGCTAACCACTGAACCCCATGCCACCCGTAATGATGTCCTGATAACAGAGAGAGACATTTAGAGAATAACACTTAGAAAACTTGGACATACACCTAAGAAAGGAAAAATGTGTGTTGCAGGTACCCCAGGAGAGCTACCTCAGCTCCAGACAGTGATCAAAGATGCCCCAGCCCCGATGTCTCTCCAGGAGCTCAGGTTATTTCCTGAGCTGGTAAATTATTACGGAAAGTTCATACATAACCTGGCCTCATTCCTGACACTGTTGCAGCAATTTCTAAAAAACAATTAGCCTTGCAAGTGGTCTCAAAGACAAGCCCTAGCGTTCAGTGAAGTAAGGAAACAGGTATCATTTTCCTCCAAGGTGAGAGCACACTATGATCTCAATGAAGATCTGGTATTGGGGCTGCACTCGAGCAGGCAAATGGGGAGTATTCCAGCACATTCCTGACTTGTGCCTTGTGGATGGAGGACAGGCTTTGGGGAGTCAGGAATTCTCACTGTAGTGAGTCTAATCTCCCCATACAGCATTGAAGTGGTGTGTGCTCAAAGGGTACCCAGAGGAGAAGGATGCTCACAAGCAGGACGCAAATACAGACTGTACCCAGATAGACAACGAAGAATTGGTGATCAGACTTGGGGTCAGAACGTTTCACCAATACCTTCATGGATGAAGATTTGTGATAATCACAGACTAGAAACCCTATCTGGTCAGCTCAAACAGGACAAGGCAGTTCACCCACAGTTTTAAGGAACATTCAGCATAGGCTCTAATCCATTAAGTTCCAAGTTAGATAAACGACCATCAGACCATGGAGCAAATGTGGGCGCATTGAGCCACCTCCCATGAGCAGCTGCATCATCAGTGGGAATGTCAGGGATATTCAAAACCTGGATGCTGGACTCAGAGAGACACAGTCCTCTTGTCCAAAGAGATGTATTTGGCAAGAAAGGGTGATTGGTGATGGGGTTCCAGCCTCTGAACAGTTATTTCACTTCACATCTCGGGCTCTCCTCTCCCTCCCTCACTCTCTCCATTTATTTCTCTATTCCCTCTCCCTCCCTCACTCTCTCCATTTATTTCTCTCTCTCCCTCCCTCACTCTCTCCATTTATTTCTCTATTCCTCCCTTTCCCTCACTCTCGCCATTTATTTCTCTATTCCTCTCTCCCTCAACCCCTCCATTTATTTCTCCATTCCCTCTCCCTCACTCACTCTCTCCACTTATTTCTCTTTTCCTCTCCCTCACCCTCTCCATTTATTTCTCTATTCTCTCTCTCCCTCACTCTGTCCATTTATTTCTCTATTCCCTCTGTACCTCAATCTCTCCATTTATTTCTCTATTTCATCCCGTTCCCTCACTCTCACCATTTATTTCTCTATTCCTCTCCCTCACTCTCTCTATTTATTCCTTCCTCTCTCTCCCTCACTCTCTCCATTTATTTCTCTATTCCCTCTCCCTCCCTCACTCTCTCCATTTATTTCTCTCTCTCCCTCCCTCACTCTCTCCATTTATTTCTCTATTACTACTCTCTCCATTTATTTCTCTATTCTTCTCTTTTCTTCACCCTCTCCATTTATTTCTCTATTCCCTCTCCCTCCCTCACTCTCTCAATTTATTTCTCCCTCTCCCTCCCTCACTATCTCCACTTATTTCTCTATCACTCTCTCTCCCTCCCTCACTCTCTCCATTTCTCCCCCTCCCTCACTCTCTCCATTTATTTCTCTATTCCTCTCTTTCCATCACTCTGTCCATTTATTTCTCTCTTCCCTCTCCTCCCTCACTCTCTCCATTTGTTTCTCTATTCCTCCCTCCCTCACTCTCACCATTTATTTCTCCATCCCTCCATTTCCCTCACTCTCTACATTTACTTCTCTGTTCCTCCCCCTCACCTCTCCATTTATTTCTCTCTTCCCTCTCCTCCCTCACTCTCTCCATTTGTTTCTCTATTCCTCCCTCCCTCACTCTCACCATTTATTTCTCCATCCCTCCATTTCCCTCACTCTCTACATTTACTTCTCTGTTCCTCCCCCTCACCTCTCCATTTATTTCTCTCTTCCCTCTCCTCCCTCACTCTCTCCATTTGTTTCTCTATTCCTCCCTCCCTCACTCTCACCATTTATTTCTCCATCCCTCCATTTCCCTCACTCTCTACATTTACTTCTCTGTTCCTCCCCCTCACTCTCTCCATTTATTTCTCTATTCCCTCTCTCCCTCACTCTGTCCATTTATTTCTCTATTTCTCCATTTCCCTCACTCTCTCCATTTACTTCTCTATTCCCACTCTCTTCCTCACTCTCTCCATTTATTTCTCTATCCCACTATCTCCTTCTCTCACTCTCTCCATTCATTTCTCTATTACACTCTATCCCTCACCCTCTCCATTTATATCTCTATTCCCTCTCCCTCCCTCACTCTCTCCATTTATTTCTCTATTCCCTCTCCTTCCCTCACTCTCTCCATTTATTTCTCTATTCCTCCCTTTCCCTCACTCTCTCCATTTCTCTATTCCCTCTCTACCTCACTCTCTCCATTTATTTCTCTATTCCTCCCTTTCCCTCACTCTCTCCATTTCTCTATTCCCTCTCCCTCCCTCACTCTCTCCATTTATTTCTCTATTCCTCCCTTTCCCTCACTCTCTCCATTTCTCTATTCCCTCTCTACCTCACTCTGTCCATTTATTTCTCTATTCCCTCTCTACCTCACTCTGTCCATTTATTTCTCTATTCCCTCTCTACCTCACTCACTCAATTTATTTCTCTATTTCATCCCCTTCCCTTACCCTCTCCATTTATTTCTCTATTCCTCTTTCTCCCTCACTCTCTCCATTTATTTCTCTATTACTACTCTCTCCCACACTCTCTCCATTTATTTCTCTATTCCTCTTTCTCCCTCACTCTCTCCATTTATTTCTCTATTACTACTCTCTCCCACACTCTCTCCATTTATTTCGCTATTCCTCTCTCTTTCTCACCCTCTCCATTTATTTCTCTATTCCCTCTCTCCCTCACTCTGTCCATTTATTTCTCTATTCCTCTCTTTCCCTCACCCTCTCCATTTATTTCTCCCTCTCCCTCCCTCACTCTCTCCATTAATTTCACGATCACTCTCTGTCCCTCCCTCACTCTCTCCATTTCTCCCCCTCCCTCACTCTCTCCATTTATTTCTCTATTCCTCCATTTCCCTCACTCTCTCCATTTACTTCTCTATTACACTCTTTCCCTCACTCTCTCCATTTATTTTTCTTTTCCCTCTCCCTCCCTCACTCTCTCCATTTATTTCTCTATTCCCTCTCTCACTCACTCCCTCCATTTATTTCTCTATTCCCTCTCTCACTCACTCCCTCCATTTATTTCTCTATTTCTCTCTTTCCCTCACTCTCTCCATTTATATCTCTATTCCCTCTCTCCCTCACTCTCTCCATTTATTTCTCCCTCTCCCTCCCTCACTCTCTCCATTTATTTCTCCCTCTCCCTCTCTCACTCTCTCCATTTATTTCTCCCTCTCCCTCTCTCACTCTCTCCATTTATTTCTCCCTCTCCCTCTCTCACTCTTTCCATTTATTTATCCTTCTCCCTCTCTCACTCTCTCCATTTATTTCTCCCTCTCGCTCCCTCAGTCTCTCCATTTATTTCCCCGACACGCACTCTCACTCTCTCCATTTATTTCTCACTCCCTCACTCTCTCCATTTATTTCTCTGTCTCCCTCTCCCTCACTCACTCTCTCCATTTATTTCTCCCTCTCCCTCCCTCACTCTCTCCATTTGTTTCTCCCTCTTCCTGTCTCACTCTCTCCATTTATTTCTTCCTCTCCCTCTCACACTCTCTCCTTTTTTTGTCCCTCTACCTCTCTCCCTCTCTCCATTAATTTCTCCCTCTCCCTCTCTCACTCACACCATTTATTTCTCCCTCTCTCACTCTCTCCATTAATTTCTCCCTCTCGCTCTCTCACTCACACCATTTAATTCTCCCTCTCTCACTCTCTCCATTTATTTCTTCCTCTCCCTCCCTCACTCTCTCCATTTATTTCTCACTCTCACTCTCTCCACTTATTTCTCCCTCTCCCTCTCTCACTCTCTCCATTTATTTCAGCCCCTCCCTCAATCACTCTCTCCATTTATTTGTCCCTCTCCCTCCCTCACTCTCTCCATTTTTCTCTCCCTCCCACACTCTCTGCATTTCTTTCTCCCTCTCCCTCTCTCACTCACTCCATTTATTTCTCCTTCTCTCACACTCTCCATTTATTTCTTCCTCTCTCACTCTCTTCATTTAATTCTCCTTCCCTCTCCCTCACTCTCTCCATTTATTTCTCCATCTCCTTCATTCACTCTCTCCATTTATTTCTTCCTCTCCCTCTCACATTCTCTCCTTTTTTATCCCTCTACTTCTCTCATTCTCTCCATTTATTTCTCCCTCTCCCTTACTCACTCTCTCCATTTATTTCTCTCTCTCCCTCCCTCACACTCTCCATTTATTTCTCCCTCTCCCTCTCGCACTCACACCATTTATTTCTCCCTCTCTCACTCTCTCCATTTGTTTCTCTCTCTCACACTCTCCATTTGTTTCTTCCTCTCCCTCTCTCACTCACACCATTTATTTCTCCCTGCCTTACTCTCTCCATTTATTTCTCCCTCTCCCTCTCACACTCTCTCCATTTATTTCTCCCACTCCCTCCCTCACTCTCTCTATTTATGTCTGCCTCTCCCTCCCTCACTCTCTCCATTTATTTCTCCCTCTCACACTCTCTCCATTTATTTCACCCGCTCCCTCCCTCACTCTCTCCATTTATTTCTCCCACTCCCTCCCTCACTCTCTCTATTTATGTCTGCCTCTCCCTCCCTCACTCTCTCCATTTATTTCTTCCTCTCTCACTCTCTTCATTTAATTCTCCTTCCCTCTCCCTCACTCTCTCCATTTATTTCTCCATCTCCCTCATGCACTCTCTCCATTTATTTCTCCCTCTCGCTTACTCACTCTCTCCATTTACTTCTCCCCTCCCTCACTCACTCTCTCCATTTATTTCTCCATCCCGCACTCTCTCCATTTGTTCCTCCCTCTCCCTGTCTCACTCTCTCCTTTTTTTGTCCCTCTACCTCTCTCACTCTCTCCATTTATTTCCCCCGCTCCCTTACTCACTCTCACCATTTATATCTCCTTCACCATCTCTCACTCACACCATTTATTTCTCCCTCTCTCTCTCTCCATTAATTTCTCCCTCTCCCTCTGTCACTCACACCATTTATTTCTCCCTCTCTCACTCTCTCCATTTATTTCTCCATCTCCCTCACTCACTCTCTCCATTTATTTCTCCCTCTCCCTTTCTCATTCACTTCATTTATTTCTCCCTCTCCCTCTCTCACTCTCCCCATTTATTTCTCCCTCTCCCTCTCTCACTCTCTCCCTTTATTTCGCCCTCTCCCTCTCTCACTCTCTCCATTTATTTCTCCCTCTCCCTCTCTCACTCTCTCCATTTATTTCTCCCTGTCTTACGCTCTCCATTTATTTCTCCCACTCCCTCCCTCACTCTCTCCATTTATGTCTCCCTCTCCCTCCCTCACTCTCTCCCTTTATTTCGCCCTCTCCCTCTCTCACTCTCTCCATTTATTTCTCCCTCTCCCTCTCTCACTCACTCCATTTATTTTTGCCCCTCCCTCATTCACTCTCTCCATTCATTCCTCCCTCTCCGTCACTCACTCTCTCCATTTATTTCTCCCACTCCCTCTCTCACTCTCTCCATTTATTTCTCCCTCACCCTCACTCACTCACTCCATTTATTTCTCCCGCTCCCTCTCTCACTCTCTCCATTTATTTCTCCCTCACCCTCACTCTCTTAATTTACTTCTCCCTCTCCCTCTCACACTCTCTCCATTTATTTCTCCCTCTCCCTCTCTCACTCGCTCCATTTATTTAGCCCTCTCCCTCCCTCACTCTCTCCATTTATTTCTCCCTCTCTCACTCCCTCCATTTATTTCTCCCTCTCCCACTCTCACTCTCTCCATTTATTCTCCCTCTCCCTCTCTCACTCGCTCCATTTATTTAGCCCTCTCCCTCCCTCACTCTCTCCATTTATTTCTCCCTCTCCCACTCTCACTCTCTCCATTTATTCTCCCTCTCCCTCTCTCTCTCTCCATTTATTTCTTCCTCACCCTCCCTCACTCTCTCCATTTATTTCTCCCTCTCGCTCCCTCAGTCTCTCCATTTATTTCTCCGACACGCACTCTCACTCTCTCCATTTATTTCCCGCTCCCTCACTCTCTCCATTTATTTCTCCGTCTCCCTCACCTTCACTCACTCTCTACATTGATTTCTCCCTCTCCCTCTCTCACTCTCTCCATTTATTTCTCCCTCTCTCGCCCTAACTCTCTCCATATATTTCTCCCTCTCCCCCTCTCACTCTCTCCATTTATTTTTCCCTCTCCGTCCTCAAACTCTCCATTTATTTCAGCCCCTCCCTCATTCACTCTCTCCATTTATTTGACCCTCTCCCTCCCTCACTTTCTCCATTTATTTCTCCCTCCCTCATTCTCTCCATTTATTTCTCCTTCTCCCTCTCTGATTCTATTTATTTTTCTCTCCCTCCGACACTCTCTCCATTTATTTATCCCTCTCCCTCTCACTCACTCCATTTATTTCTCCTTCTCTCACACTCTCCATTTATTTCTTCCTCTCTCACTCTCTTCATTTAATTCTCCTTCTCTCTCCCTCACTCTCTCCATTTATTTCTCCCTCTCCCTCATTCACTCTTTCCATTTATTTCTCCCTCTCCCTCCCTCACTCTCTCCATTTATTTCTCCATCTCCTTCATTCACTCTCTCCATATATTTCTCCCTCTCCCTCTCTCAATTTCTCCATTTATTTTTCCCTCTCCGTCCTCACTCTCTCCTTTTATTTCTCGCTCACTCACTCTCTCCATTTATTTCTCCCTCTCCCTCCCTCACTCTCTCAATTTATTTCTCCCTCTCCCTCCCTCACTATCTCCACTTATTTCTCTATCACTCTCTCTCCCTCCCTCACTCTCTCCATTTATTTCTCCCTCTCCCTCTCACACTCACTCCATTTATTTCTCCCTCACCCTCACTCACTCTCTCCATTTATTTCTCCCACTCCCTCCCTCACTCTCTCCATTTAGTTCTCCCAATCCCTCCCTCACTCTCTCCATTTATTTCTCCCTTTCCGTCTCTCACTCTCTCCATTTATTTCTCCCTCTCCCTCTCTCACTCTCTCCATTTGTTTCTCCCTCTCCCTGTCTCACTCTCTCCATTTATTTCTCCCCCTCCCTCATTCACTCTTTCCATTTATTTCTCCCTCTCCCTTATTCACTCTCTCCATTTATATCTCCCTCTCCCTCTCTCACTCTCTTCATTTAATTCTCCTTCTCCCTCTCTCTCTCTCTATTTATTTCTCTCTCTCCCTCCCTCACACTCTCCATTTATTTCTCCCTCTCCCTCTCTCACTCACACCCGTTATTTCTCCCTCTCTCACACTCTCCATTTGTTTCTTCCTCTCCCTCTCTCACTCACACCATTTATTTCTCTCTCCCTCACTCTCTCCATTTATTTCTCCATCTCCCTCACTCTCTCCATTTATTTCTCCCTCTCCCTTTCTCACTCTCTCCATTTATTTCTCCCTCTCCCTCTCTCAATTTCTCCATTTATTTCTCCCTCCCCCTTTCTCATTCACTTCATTTATTTCTCCCTCTCCCTCTCTCACTCTCCCCATTTATTTCTCCCTCTCCCTCTCTCCATTTGTTTCTCCCACTCCCTCCCTCACTCTCTCCATTTATGTCTCCCTCTCCCTCCGTCACTCTCTCCATTTATTTCTCCCTCTCCCTTTCTCACTCTCTCAATTTATTTCTTCCTCTCCCTTTCTCACTCTCTCCATTTATTCCTCCCTCACCCTCACTCACTCTCTCCATTTATTTTTCCCTCTCCCTCTCTCACTCTCTCCATTTATTTTGTCTCTCTCACACTCTCCATTTGTTTCTTCCTCTCCCTCTCTCACTCACACCATTTATTTCTCCCTCTCTGACTCTCTTCATTTAATTCTCCCTCTCTCTCCCTCACTCTCTCCATTTATTTCTCCATCTCCCTCACTCTCTCCATTTATTTCTCCCTCTCCCTTTCTCACTCCATTTATTTCTCCCTTTCCCTCTCTCACTCTCTCCATTTATTTCTCCCTCTCCCTCTCTCAATTTCTCCATTTATTTCTCCCTCTCCCTTTCTCATTCACTTCATTTATTTCTCCCTCTCCCTCTCTCAATCTCCCCATTTGTTTCTCCCTGTCTTACTCTCTCCATTTATTTCTCCTACTCCCTCCCTCACTCTCTCCATTTATGTCTCCCTCTCCCTCCCTCACTCTCTCCATTTATTTCTCCCTCTCCCTCTCTCCATTTATTTTTGCCCCTCCCTCATTCACTCTCTCCATTCATTCCTCCCTCTCCCTCACTGACTCTCTCCATTTATTTCTCCCTCTCCCTCTCTCCATTTATTTCTCCCCCTCCCTCTCTCACTCTCTCCATTTATTTCTCCCTCACTCTCTCCATTTATTTCTCGATCTCCCTTTCTCACTCGCTCAAATGATTTCTCCCTCTCCCTCTCTCACACGCTCTATTTATTTCTCCCTCTCCCTCTCTCACTCGCTCTATTTATTTCTCCCTCTCCCTCTCTCACTCTCTCCATTTATTTCTCCCACTCTCACTCACTCCAATTGTTTCTCCCTCTCCCCCTCTCACTCTGTCCATTTATTTCTCCCCCTCCCTCATTCACTCTCTCCATTTATTTCTCCCTCTCCCTCCCTCACTCTCTCCATTTATTTCTCCCTCTCTCACTCTCTCCATTTATTTCTCTCTCTCTCTCGCCCTAACTCTCTCCATATATTTCTCCCTCTCCCTCTCTCACTCTCTACATTTATTTTTCCCTCTCCGTCCTCACTCTCTCCTTTTATTTCTCTCTCTCTTTTACTCTCCATTCATTTCTCCGTCTCCCTCCCTTAATCTCTCCATTTATTTCTCCCTCTCCCTCCCTCACTCTCTCCATTTATTTCCCCCTCTCCGTCCCTCACTCTCTCCATTTATTTCTCATTCTCTCCATTTATTTCTCCCTCTCCCTCTCTCACTCTCTCCATTTATGTCTCCCTCTCCCTCTCTCACTCTCTCCATGTATTTCTCCCTCTCCCTCTCTCACTCTCTCCATTTATTTCTCCCTCTCCCTTTCTCACTCTCTCCATTTATTTCTCCCTTTCCCTCTCTCACTCTCTCCATTTATTTCTCCCTCTCCCTCCCTCACTCTCTCCATTTTTCTCTCCCTCCCACACTCTCTGCATTTCTTTCTCCCTCTCCCTCTCTCACTCTCGTCATTTATTTCTCCTTCTCTCACACTCTCCATTTATTTCTCCCTCTCCCTCTCTCACTCACACCAGTTATTTCTCCCTCTCTCACATTCTCCATTTGTTTCTTCCTCTCCCTCTCTCACTCGCACCATTTATTTCTCCCTCTCTCACTCTCTCCATTAATTTCTCCCTCTCCCTCTCTCACTCACACCATTTATTTCTCCCTCTCTCACTCTCTTCATTTAATTCTCCCCCCTCTACCTCACTCTCTCCATTTATTTCTCCCTCTCCCTCCCTCAATCTCTCCATTTGTTTCTCCCTCTACCTCTCTCACTCTCCCCATTTATTTCTCCCCCTCCCTCATTCACTCTCTCCATTTATTTCTCCCTCTCCCTCTCTCACTCACACCATTTATTTCTCCCTCTCTCACTCTCTCCATTTATTTCTCTCTCTCTCGCCCTAACTCTCTCCATATATTTCTCCCTCTCCCTCTCTCACTGTCTCCATTTATTTCTCTCTCTCTCGCCCTAACTATCTCCATATATTTCTCCCTCTCCCTCTCTCACTCACACCATTTATTTCTCCCTCAATCACTCTCTCCATTTATTTCTCTCTCTCTCGCCCTAACTCTCTCCATATATTTCTCCCTCTCTCACTCTCTCCATTTATTTTTCCCTCTCCGTCCTCACTGTCTCCTTTTATTTCTCTCTCTCTCACTCTCTCCATTTATTTCTCCGTCTCCCTCCCTTAATCTCTCCATTTATTTCTCCCTCTCCCTCCCTCACTCTCTCCATTTATTTCCCCCTCTCCCTCCCTCACTCTCTCCATTTATTTCTCACTCCCTCCATTTATTTCTCCCTCTCCCTCTCTCACTCTCTCCATTTATTTCAGCCCCTCCCTCAATCACTCTCTCCATTTATATGTCCCTCTCCCTCTCTCACTCACTCCATTTATTTCTCCTTCTCTCACACTCTCCATTTATTTCTTCCTCTCTCACTCTCTTCATATAATTCTCCTTCCCTTTCCCTCACTCTCTCCATTTATTTCTCCATCTCCCTCATTCACTCTCTCCATTTATTTCTCCCCTCCCTCACTCACTCTCTCCATTTATTTCTCCCTCCCTCACTCTCTCCATTTGTTTCTCCCTCTTCCTGTCTCACTCTCTCCATTTATTTCTCCTCCTCCCTCATTCACTCTCTCCATTTATTTCTCCCTCTCCCTTACTCACTCTCTCCATTTATTTCTCCCTCTCCCTCTCTCACTCTCTTCATTTATTTCTCCTTCTCCCTCTCTCAATTTATTTTTCTCTCTCCCTCCCTCACACTCTCCATTTATTTCTCCCTCTCCCTCTCTCACTCACACCATTTATTTCTCCCTCTCTCACTCTCTCCATTAATTTCTCCCTCTCCCTCTCTCACTCACACCCGTTATTTCTCCCTCTCTCACTCTCTCCATTTATTTCTCCCTCTCCCTCTCTCACTCACACCATTTATTTCTCCCTCTCTCACTCTCTCCATTAATTTCTCCCACTCCCTCTCTCACTCACACCATTTATTTCTCCCTCTCTCACTCTCTTCATTTAATTCTCCCTCCCTCTCCCTCACTCTCTCCATATATTTCTCCCTCTCCCTCTCTCACTCTCTCCATTTATTTCTCCCTCTCCCTCTATCACTCTCTCCATTTATTTTTGCCCCACCCTCATTCACTCTCTCTATTCATTCCTCCCTGTCCCTCACTCACTCTCTCCATTTATTTCACCCTCTCCCTCTCTCAATTTATTTCTTCCTCTCCCTCTCTCACTCACACCATTTATTTGGCCCTCTCTGACTCTCTTCATTTAATTCTCCCTCTCTCTCCCTCACTCTCTCCATTTATTTCTCCCTCTCCCTTTCTCACTCTCTCCATTTATTTCTCCCTCTCCCTCTCTCACTCTCTCCATTTATGTCTCCCTCTCCCACTCTCACTCTCTCCATGTATTTCTCCCTCTCCCTCCCTCACTCTCTCCATTTTTCTCTCCCTCCCACACTCTCTGCATTTCTTTCTCCCTCTCCCTCTCTCACTCTCGTCATTTATTTCTCCTTCTCTCACACTCTCCATTTATTTCTCCCTCTCCCTCTCTCACTCACACCAGTTATTTCTCCCTCTCTCACACTCTCCATTTGTTTCTTCCTCTCCCTCTCTCACTCACACCATTTATTTCTCCCTCTCTCACTCTCTCCATTAATTTCTCCCTCTCCCTCTCTCACTCACACCATTTATTTCTCCCTCTCTCACTCTCTTCATTTAATTCTCCCCCCTCTACCTCACTCTCTCCATTTATTTCTCCCTCTCCCTCCCTCACTCTCTCCATTTGTTTCTCCCTCTACCTCTCTCACTCTCCCCATTTATTTCTCCCCCTCCCTCATTCACTCTCTCCATTTATTTCTCCCTCTCCCTCTCTCACTCACACCATTTATTTCTCCCTCTCTCACTCTCTCCATTTATTTCTCTCTCTCTCGCCCGAACTCTCTCCATATATTTCTCCCTCTCCCTCTCTCACTGTCTCCATTTATTTTTCCCTTTCCGTCCTCACTCTCTCCTTTTATTTCTCTCTCTCTCACTCTCTCCATTTATTTCTCCGTCTCCCTCCCTTAATCTCTCCATTTATTTCTCCCTCTCCCTCCCTCACTCTCTCCATTTATTTCCCCCTCTCCCTCCCTCACTCTCTCCATTTATTTCTCACTCTCTCCATTTATTTCTCCCTCTCCCTCTCTCACTCTCTCCATTTATTTCAGCCCCTCCCTCAATCACTCTCTCCATTTATTTGTCCCTCTCCCTCTCTCACTCTCTCCATTTTTCTCTCCCTCCCACACTCTCTGCATTTCTTTCTCCCTCTCCCTCTCTCACTCACTCCATTTATTTCTCCTTCTCTCACACTCTCCATTTATTTCTTCCTCTCTCACTCTCTTCATATAATTCTCCTTCCCTCTCCCTCACTCTCTCCATTTATTTCTCCTCCTCCCTCATTCACTCTCTCCATTTATTTCTCCCTCTCCCTTACTCACTCTCTCCATTTATTTCTCCCTCTCCCTCTCTCACTCTCTTCATTTATTTCTCCTTCTCCCTCTCTCAATTTATTTTTCTCTCTCCCTCCCTCACACTCTCCATTTATTTCTCCCTCTCCCTCTCTCACTCACACCATTTATTTCTCCCTCTCTCACTCTCTCCATTAATTTCTCCCTCTCCCTCTCTCACTCACACCCGTTATTTCTCCCTCTCTCACTCTCTCCATTTATTTCTCCCTCTCCCTCTCTCACTCACACCATTTATTTCTCCCTCTCTCACTCTCTCCATTAATTTCTCCCACTCCCTCTCTCACTCACACCATTTATTTCTCCCTCTCTCACTCTCTTCATTTAATTCTCCCTCCCTCTCCCTCACTCTCTCCATATATTTCTCCCTCTCCCTCTCTCACTCTCTCCATTTATTTCTCCCTCTCCCTCTATCACTCTCTCCATTTATTTTTGCCCCTCCCTCATTCACTCTCTCTATTCATTCCTCCCTGTCCCTCACTCACTCTCTCCATTTATTTCACCCTCTCCCTCTCTCAATTTATTTCTTCCTCTCCCTCTCTCACTCACACCATTTATTTGGCCCTCTCTGACTCTCTTCATTTAATTCTCCCTCTCTCTCCCTCACTCTCTCCATTTATTTCTCCCTCTCCCTTTCTCACTCTCTCCATTTATTTCTCCCTCTCCCTCTCTCACTCTCTCCATTTATGTCTCCCTCTCCCTCTCTCACTCTCTCCATGTATTTCTCCCTCTCCCTCCCTCACTCTCTCCATTTTTCTCTCCCTCCCACACTCTCTGCATTTCTTTCTCCCTCTCCCTCTCTCACTCTCGTCATTTATTTCTCCTTCTCTCACACTCTCCATTTATTTCTCCCTCTCCCTCTCTCACTCACACCCGTTATTTCTCCCTCTCTCACTCTCTCCATTTATTTCTCCCTCTCCCTCTCTCACTCACACCATTTATTTCTCCCTCTCTCACTCTCTCCATTAATTTCTCCCACTCCCTCTCTCACTCACACCATTTATTTCTCCCTCTCTCACTCTCTTCATTTAATTCTCCCTCCCTCTCCCTCACTCTCTCCATATATTTCTCCCTCTCCCTCTCTCACTCTCTCCATTTATTTCTCCCTCTCCCTCCCTCACTCTCTCCATTTGTTTCTCCCTCTACCTCTCTCACTCTCCCCATTTATTTCTCCCCCTCCCTCATTCACTCTCTCCATTTATTTCTCCCTCTCCCTCTCTCACTCACACCATTTATTTCTCCCTCTCTCACTCTCTCCATTTATTTCTCTCTCTCTCGCCCTAACTCTCTCCATATATTTCTCCCTCTCCCTCTCTCACTCTCTCCATTTATTTTTCCCTCTCCGTCCTCACTCTCTCCTTTTATTTCTCTCTCTCTCACTCTCTCCATTTATTTCTCCGTCTCCCTCCCTTAATCTCTCCATTTATTTCTCCTTCTCCCTCCCTCACTCTCTCCATTTATTTCCCCCTCTCCCTCCCTCACTCTCTCCATTTATTTCTCACTCTCTCCATTTATTTCTCCCTCTCCCTTACTCACTCTCTCCATTTATTTCTCCCCCTCCCTCTCTCACTCTCGTCATTTATATCTCCTTCACCCTCTCTCACTCTCTCTATTTATTTTTCTCTCTCCCTCCCTCACACTCTCCATTTATTTCTCCCTCTCCCTCTCTCACTCACACCATTTATTTCTCCCTCTCTCACTCTCTCAATTAATGTCTCCCTCTTCCTCTCTCACTCACACCATTTATTTCTCTCTCCCTCACTCTCTCCATTTATTTCTCCATCTCCCTCACTCTCTCCATTTATTTCTCCCTCTCCCTTTCTCACTCTCTTCATTTATTTCTCCCTTTCCCTCTCTCACTCTCTCCATTTATTTCTCCCTCTCCCTCTCTCACTCTCTCCATTTATGTCTCCCTCTCCCTCTCTCACTCTCTCCATGTATTTTTCCCTCTCCCTCTCTCACTCTCTCCATTTATTTCTCCCTCTCCCTCTATCACTCACTCCATTTATTTTTGCCCCTCCCTCATTCACTCTCTCTATTCATTCCTCCCTGTCCCTCACTCACTCTCTCCATTTATTTCTCCCTCTCCCTTTCTCACTCTCCATTTATTTCACCCTCTCCCTCTCAATTTATTTCTTCCTCTCCCTCTCTCACTCACACCATTTGTTTCTCCCTCTCTGACTCTCTTCATTTAATTCTCCCTCTCTCTCCCTCACTCTCTCCATTTATTTCTCCATCTCCCTCACTCTCTCCACTTATTTCTCCCTCTCCGTTTCTCACTCTCTCCATTTATTTCTCCCTTTCCCTCTCTCACTCTCTCCATTTATTTCTCCCCCTCCCTCATTCACTCTTTCCATTTATTTCTCCCTCTCCCTTACTCACTCTCTCCATTTATATCTCCCTCTCCCTCTCTCACTCTCTTCATTTAATTCTCCTTCTCCCTCTCTCTCTATTTATTTCTCTCTCTCCCTCCCTCACACTCTCCATTTGTTTCTTCTTCTCCCTCTCTCACTCACACCATTTATTTCTCCCTCTCTGACTCTCTTCATTTAATTGTCCCTCTCTCTCCCTCATTCTCTCCATTTATTTCTCCCTCTCCCTTTCTCACTCTCTCCATTTATTTCTCCCTCTCCCTCTCTCACTCACACCATTTATTTCTCTCACCCTCACTCTCTCCATTTATTTCTCCCTCTCCCTTTCTCACTCTCTCCATTTATTTCTCCCTCTCCCTCTCTCAGTCTCTCCATTTATTTCTCCCTCTCCCTCTATCACTCTCTCCATTTTTCTCTCCCTCCCACACTCTCTGCATTTCTTTCTCCCTCTCCCTCTCTCACTCACTCCATTTATTTCTCCTTCTCTCACACTCTCCATTTATTTCTCCTTCTCCCTCTCTCACTCACACCAGTTATTTCTCCCTCTCTCACACTCTCCATTTGTTTCTTCCTCTCCCTCTCTCACTCACACCATTTATTTCTCCCTCTCTCACTCTCTCCATTAATTTATCCCTCTCCCTCTCTCACTCACACCATTTATTTCTCCCTCTCTCACTCTCTTCATTTAATTCTCCCCCCCTCTACCTCACTCTCTCCATTTATTTCTCCCTCTCCCTACCTCACTCTCTCCATTTGTTTCTCCCTCTACCTCTCTCACTCTCCCCATTTATTTCTCCCCCTCCCTCATTCACTCTCTCCATTTATTTCTCCCTCTCCCTCTCTCACTCACACCGTTTATTTCTCCCTCTCTCACTCTCTCCATTTATTTCTCTCTCTCCGTCCTCACTCTCTCCTTTTATTTCTCTCTCTCTCACTCTCTCCATTTATTTCTCCGTCTCCCTCACTCACTCTCTCCATTTATTTCTCCCTCTCCGTCCTCACTCTCTCCTTTTATTTCTCTCTCTCTCACTCTCTCCATTTATTTCTCCGTCTCCCTCCCTTAATCTCTCCATTTATTTCTCCCTCTCCCTTCCTCACTCTCTCCATTTATTTCCCCCTCTCCCTCCCTTAATCTCTCCATTTATTTCTCCCTCTCCCTTCCTCACTCTCTCCATTTATTTCTCCCTCTCCCTCTCTCACTCTCTCCATTTATTTCAGCCCCTCCCTCAATCACTCTCTCCATTTATTTGTCCCTCTCCCTCCCTCACTCTCTCCATTTTTCTCTCCCTCCCACACTCTCTGCATTTCTTTCTCCCTCTCCCTCTCTCACTCACTCCATTTATTTCTCCTTCTCTCACACTCTCCATTTATTTCTTCCTCTATCACTCTCTTCATATAATTCTCCTTCCCTCTCCCTCACTCTCTCCATTTATTTCTCCATCTCCCTCATTCACTCTCTCCATTTATTTCTCCCTCTCCGTCACTCACTCTCTCCATTTATTTCTCCCTCCCTCACTCTCTCCATTTGTTTCTCCCTCTTCCTGTCTCACTCTCTCCATTTATTTCTCCCCCTCCCTCATTCACTCTCTCCATTTATTTCTCCCTCTGCCTTACTCACTCTCTCCATTTATTTCTCTCTCTCCCTCTCTCACTCTCTTCATTTATTTCTCCTTCTCCCTCTCTCAATTTATTTTTCTCTCTCCCTCCCTCACACTCTCCATTTATTTCTCCCTCTCCCTCTCTCACTCACTCCATTTATTTCTCCCTCTCTCACTCTCTCCATTAATTTCTCCCACTCCCTCTCTCACTCACACCATTTATTTCTCCCTCTCTCACTCTCTTCATTTAATTCTCCCTCCCTCTCCCTCACTCTCTCCATTTATTTCTCCATCTCCCTCACTCACTCTCTCCATTTATTTCTCCCTCACCCTCTCTCACTCTCTCCATTTATTTCTCCTCACCCTCACTCACTCTCTCCATTTATTTCTCCCTCTCCCACTCTCTCCATTTATTTTTGCCCCTCCCTCATTCACTCTCTCCATTCATTCCTCCCTCTCCCTCACTAACTCTCTCCATTTATTTCTCCCACTCCCTCTCTCACTCTCTCCATTTATTTCTCCCTCACCCTCACTCACTCACTCCATTTCTCCCTCTCCCTCTCTCACTCTCTCCATTTATTTCTCCCTCACCCTCACTCTCTTAATTTACTTCTCCCTCTCCCTCTCTCACTCACTCCATTTATTTATCCCTCTCCCTCTCTCACTCGCTCCATTTATTTAGCCCTCTCCCTCCCTCACTCTCTCCATTTATTTCTCCCTCTCTCACTCTCTCCATTTATTTCTCCCTCTCCCACTCTCACTCTCTCCATTTATTCTCCCTCTCCCTCTCTCACTCTCTCCATTTATTTCTCCCTCTCCCTCTCTCTCTCTCCATTTATTTCTTCCTCACCCTCCCTCACTCTCTCCATTTATTTCTCCCTCTCGCTCCCTCAGTCTCTCCATTTATTTCTCCGACACGCACTCTCACTCTCTCCATTTATTTCCCCCTCCCTCACTCTCTCCATTTATTTCTCCGTCTCCCTCACCTTCACTCACTCTCTACATTGATTTCTCCCTCTCCCTCTCTGACTCTCTCCATTTATTTCTCTCTCTCTCTCGCCCTAACTCTCTCCATATATTTCTCCCTCTCCCCATCTCACTCTCTCCATTTATTTTTCCCTATCCGTCCTCACTCTCTCCATTTCTTTCTGCCCCTCCCTCATTCACTCTCTCCATTTATTTGACCCTCTCCCTCCCTCACTTTCTCCATTTATTTCTCCTTCTCCCTCTCTGATTCTATTTATTTTTCTCTCCCTCCGACAATCTCTCCATTTATTTATCCCTCTCCCTCTCTCACTCACTCCATTTATTTCTCCTTCTCTCACACTCTCCATTTATTTCGTCCTCTCTCACTCTCTTCATTTAATTCTCCTTCCCTCTCCCTCACTCTCTCCATTTATTTCTCCCTGTCCCTCATTCACTCTTTCCATTTATTTCTCCCTCTCCCTCCCTCACTCCCTCCATTTATTTCTCCCTCTCCCTCTCTCACTCTCTCCATTTATTTCTCCCTCTCCCTCTCTCACTCTCTCCATTTATTTCTCCCTCTCCCTCTCACACTCACTCCATTTATTTCTCCCTCACCCTCACTCACTCTCTCCATTTATTTCTCCCACTCCCTCCCTCACTCTCTCCATTTAGTTCTCCCAATCCCTCCCTCACTCTCTCCATTTATTTCTCCCTTTCCGTCTCTCACTCTCTCCATTTATTTCTCCCTCTCCCTCTCTCAATCTCTCCATTTGTTTCTCCCTCTCCCTGCCTCACTCTCTCCATTTATTTCTCCCCCTCCCTCATTCACTCTTTCCATTTATTTCTCCCTCTCCTTACTCACTCTCTCCATTTATATCTCCCTCTCCCTCTCTCACTCTCTTCATTTAATTCTCCTTCTCCCTCTCTCTCTCTATTTATTTCTCTCTCTCCCTCCCTCACACTCTCCATTTATTTCTCCCTCTCCCTCTCTCACTCACACCCGTTATTTCTCCCTCTCTCACACTCTCCATTTGTTTCTTCCTCTCCCTCTCTCACTCACACCATTTATTTCTCTCTCCCTCACTCTCTCCATTTATTTCTCCATCTCCCTCACTCTCTCCATTTATTTCTCCCTCTCCCTTTCTCACTCTCTCCATTTATTTCTCCCTCTCCCTCTCTCAATTTCTCCATTTATTTCTCCCTCCCCCTTTCTCATTCACTTCATTTATTTCTCCCTCTCCCTCTCTCACTCTCCCCATTTATTTCTCCCTCTCCCTCTCTCCATTTGTTTCTCCCACTCCCTCCGTCACTCTCTCCATTTATTTCTCCCTCTCCCTCGCTCACTCTCTCAATTTATTTCTTCCTCTCCCTTTCTCACTCTCTCCATTTATTCCTCCCTCACCCTCACTCACTCTCTCCATTTATTTCTCCCTCTCCCTCTCTCACTCTCTCCATTTATTTCTCTCTCTCACACTCTCCATTTGTTTCTTCCTCTCCCTCTCTCACTCACACCATTTATTTCTCCCTCTCTGACTCTCTTCATTTAATTCTCCCTCTCTCTCCCTCACTCTCTCCATTTATTTCTCCATCTCCCTCACTCTCTCCATTTATTTCTCCCTCTCCCTTTCTCACTCCATTTATTTCTCCCTTTCCCTCTCTCACTCACTCCATTTATTTCTCCTTCTCTCACACTCTCCATTTATTTCGTCCTCTCTCACTCTCTTCATTTAATTCTCCTTCCCTCTCCCTCACTCTCTCCATTTATTTCTCCCTGTCCCTCATTCACTCTTTCCATTTATTTCTCCCTCTCCCTCCCTCACTCCCTCCATTTATTTCTCCCTCTCCCTCTCTCACTCTCTCCATTTATTTCTCCCTCTCCCTCTCTCACTCTCTCCATTTATTTCTCCCTCTCCCTCTCACACTCACTCCATTTATTTCTCCCTCACCCTCACTCACTCTCTCCATTTATTTCTCCCACTCCCTCCCTCACTCTCTCCATTTAGTTCTCCCAATCCCTCCCTCACTCTCTCCATTTATTTCTCCCTTTCCGTCTCTCACTCTCTCCATTTATTTCTCCCTCTCCCTCTCTCAATCTCTCCATTTGTTTCTCCCTCTCCCTGCCTCACTCTCTCCATTTATTTCTCCCCCTCCCTCATTCACTCTTTCCATTTATTTCTCCCTCTCCTTACTCACTCTCTCCATTTATATCTCCCTCTCCCTCTCTCACTCTCTTCATTTAATTCTCCTTCTCCCTCTCTCTCTCTATTTATTTCTCTCTCTCCCTCCCTCACACTCTCCATTTATTTCTCCCTCTCCCTCTCTCACTCACACCCGTTATTTCTCCCTCTCTCACACTCTCCATTTGTTTCTTCCTCTCCCTCTCTCACTCACACCATTTATTTCTCTCTCCCTCACTCTCTCCATTTATTTCTCCATCTCCCTCACTCTCTCCATTTATTTCTCCCTCTCCCTTTCTCACTCTCTCCATTTATTTCTCCCTCTCCCTCTCTCAATTTCTCCATTTATTTCTCCCTCCCCTTTCTCATTCACTTCATTTATTTCTCCCTCTCCCTCTCTCACTCTCCCCATTTATTTCTCCCTCTCCCTCTCTCCATTTGTTTCTCCCACTCCCTCCCTCACTCTCTCCATTTATGTCTCCCTCTCCCTCCGTCACTCTCTCCATTTATTTCTCCCTCTCCCTCGCTCACTCTCTCAATTTATTTCTCCTCTCCCTTTCTCACTCTCTCCATTTATTCCTCCCTCACCCTCACTCACTCTCTCCATTTATTTCTCCCTCTCCCTCTCTCACTCTCTCCATTTATTTCTCTCTCTCTCACACTCTCCATTTGTTTCTTCCTCTCCCTCTCTCACTCACCCATTTATTTCTCCCTCTCTGACTCTCTTCATTTAATTCTCCCTCTCTCTCCCTCACTCTCTCCATTTATTTCTCCATCTCCCTCACTCTCTCCATTTATTTCTCCTCTCCCTTTCTCACTCCATTTATTTCTCCCTTTCCCTCTCTCACTCTCTCCATTTATTTCTCCCTCTCCTCTCTCAATTTCTCCATTTATTTCTCCCTCTCCCTTTCTCATTCACTTCATTTATTTTCTCCCTCTCCCTCTCTCAATCTCCCCATTTGTTTCTCCTGTCTTACTCTCTCCATTTATTTCTCCTACTCCCTCCCTCACTCTCTCCATTTATGTCTCCCTCTCCCTCCCTCACTCTCTCCATTTATTTCTCTCTCTCCCTCTCTCCATTTATTTTTGCCCCTCCCTCATTCACTCTCTCCATTCATTCCTCCCTCTCCTCACTGACTCTCTCCATTTATTTCTCCCTCTCCCTCTCTCCATTTATTTCTCCCCCTCCCTCTCTCACACTCTCCATTTATTTCTTCCTCTCTCTCTCTCACTCACACCATTTATTTGGCCCTCTCTGACTCTCTTCATTTAATTCTCCCTCTCTCTCCCTCACTCTCTCCATTTATTTCTCCCTCTCCCTTTCTCACTCTCTCCATTTATTTCTCCCTTTCCCTCTCTCACTCTCTCCATTTATTTCTCCCTCTCCCTCTCTCACTCTCTCCATTTATGTCTCCCTCTCCCACTCTCACTCTCTCCATGTATTTCTCCCTCTCCCTCCCTCACTCTCTCCATTTTTCTCTCCCTCCCACACTCTCTGCATTTCTTTCTCCCTCTCCCTCTCTCACTCTCGTCATTTATTTCTCCTTCTCTCACACTCTCCATTTATTTCTCCCTCTCCCTCTCTCACTCACACCAGTTATTTCTCCCTCTCTCACACTCTCCATTTGTTTCTTCCTCTCCCTCTCTCACTCACACCATTTATTTCTCCCTCTCTCACTCTCTCCATTAATTTCTCCCTCTCCCTCTCTCACTCACACCATTTATTTCTCCCTCTCTCACTCTCTTCATTTAATTCTCCCCCCTCTACCTCACTCTCTCCATTTATTTCTCCCTCTCCCTCCCTCACTCTCTCCATTTGTTTCTCCCTCTACCTCTCTCACTCTCCCCATTTATTTCTCCCCCTCCCTCATTCACTCTCTCCATAATTTCTCCCTCTCCCTCTCTCACTCACACCATTTATTTCTCCCTCTCTCACTCTCTCCATTTATTTCTCTCTCTCTCGCCCTAACTCTCTCCATATATTTCTCCCTCCCCTCTCTCACTCACACCATTTATTTCTCCTCAATCACTCTCTCCATTATTTCTCTCTCTCTCGCCTAACTCTCTCCATATATTTCTCCCTCTCTCACTCTCTCCATTTATTTTTCCCTCTCCGTCCTCACTCTCTCCTTTTATTTCTCTCTCTCTCACTCTCTCCATTTATTTCTCCGTCTCCCTCCCTTAATCTCTCCATTTATTTCTCCCTCTCCCTCCCTCACTCTCTCCATTTATTTCTCACTCTCTCCATTTATTTCTCCCTCTCCCTCTCTCACTCTCTCCCATTTATTTCAGCCCCTCCCTCAATCACTCTCTCCATTTATTTGTCCCTCTCCCTCTCTCACTCTCTCCATTTTCTCTCCCTCCCACACTCTCTGCATTTCTTTCTCCTCTCCCTCTCTCACTCACTCCATTTATTTCTCCTTCTCTCACACTCTCCATTTATTTCTTCCTCTCTCACTCTCTTCATATAATTCTCCTTCCCTCTCCCTCACTCTCTCCATTTATTTCTCCATCTCCCTCATTCACTCTCTCCATTTATTTCTCCCCTCCCTCACTCACTCTCTCCATTTATTTCTCCCTCCCTCACTCTCTCCATTTGTTCTCCTCTTCCTGTCTCACTCTCTCCTTTATTTCTCCTCCTCCCTCATTCACTCTCTCCATTTATTTCTCCCTCTCCCTTACTCACTCTCTCCATTTATTTCTCCCTCTCACTCTCTCACTCTCTTCATTTATTTCTCCTTCTCCCTCTCTCAATTATTTTTCTCTCTCCCTCCCTCACACTCTCAATTTATTTCTCCCTCTCCCTCTCTCACTCACACCATTTATTTCTCCCTCTCTCACTCTCTCCATTAATTTCTCCCTCTCCCTCTCTCACTCACACCCGTCATTTCTCCCTCTCTCACTCTCTCCATTTATTTCTCCCTCTCCCTCTCTCACTCACACCATTTATTCTCCCTCTCTCACTCTCTCCATTAATTTCTCCTACTCCCTCTCTCACTCACACCATTTATTTCTCCCTCTCTCACTCTCTTCATTTAATTCTCCCTCCCTCTCCCTCACTCTCTCCATATATTTCTCCTCTCCTCCCTCACTCTCTCCATTTATTTCTCCCTCTCCCTCTATCACTCTCTCCATTTATTTTTGCCCCTCCTCATTCACTCTCTATTCATTCCTCCCTGTCCCTCACTCACTCTCTCCATTTATTTCTCCCTCTCCCTTTCTCACTCTCCATTTATTTCACCTCTCCCTCTCTCAATTTATTTCTTCCTCTCCCTCTCTCACTCACACCATTTATTTGGCCCTCTCTGACTCTCTTCATTTAATTCTCCTCTCTCTCCCTCACTCTCTCCATTTATTTCTCCCTCTCCCTTTCTCACTCTCTCCATTTATTTCTCCCTTTCCCTCTCTCACTCTCTCCATTTATTTCTCCCTCTCCCTCTCTCACTCTCTCCATTTATGTCTCCCTCTCCACTCTCACTCTCTCCATGTATTTCTCCCTCTCCCTCCCTCACTCTCTCCATTTTCTCTCCCTCCCACACTCTCTGCATTTCTTTCTCCCTCTCCCTCTCTCACTCGCGTCATTTATTTCTCCTTCTCTCACATTCTCCATTTATTTCTCCCTCTCCTGTCTCACTCACACCCGTTATTTCTCCCTCTCTCACTCTCTCCATTTAATTTCTCCCTCTCCCTCTCCACTCACACCATTTATTTCTCCCTCTCTCACTCTCTCCATTAATTTCTCCCACTCCCTCTCTCACTCACACCATTTATTTCTCCCTCTCTCACTCTCTTCATTTAATTCTCCCTCCCTCTCCCTCACTCTCTCCATATATTTCTCCCTCTCCCTCTCTCACTCTCTCCATTTATTTCTCCTCTCCCTCCTCACTCTCTCCATTTGTTTCTCCCTCTACCTCTCTCACTCTCCCATTTATTTCTCCCCCTCCCTCATTCACTCTCTCCATTTATTTCTCCCTCTCCCTCTCTCACTCACACCATTTATTTCTCCCTCTCTCACTCTCTCCATTTATTTCTCTCTCTCTCGCCCTAACTCTCTCCATATATTTCTCCCTCTCCCTCTCTCACTCTCTCCATTTATTTTTCCCTCTCCGTCCTCACTCTCTCCTTTTATTTCTCGCTCTCTCACTCTCTCCATTTATTTTTCCCTCTCCGTCCTCACTCTCTCCTTTTATTTCTCCCTGCCTTACTCTCTCCATTTATTTCTCCCCTCTCCCTCTCACACCTCTCCATTTATTTCTCCCTCTCTGTCCCTCCATTTATTTCACCCGCTCCCTCCCTCACTCTCTCCATTTATTTCTCCCTCTCCCTCCCTCACTCTCTCTATTTATTTCACCCGCTCCCTCCCTCACTCTCTCCATTTATTTCTCCCTCTCCCTCCCTCACTCTCTCCATTTATTTCTCTCTCTCTCTCGCCCTAACTCTCTCCATATATTTCTCCCTCTCCCTCTCTCACTCTCTACATTTATTTTTCCCTCTCCGTCCTCACTCTCTCGTTTCATTTCTCTCTCTCTCACTCTCTCCATTTATTTCTCCGTCTCCCTCCCTTAATCTCTCCATTTATTTCTCCCTCTCCCTCCTCACTCTCTCCATTTATTTCCCCCTCTCCGTCCCTCACTCTCTCCATTTATTTCTCACTCTCTCCATATTATTTCTCCCTCTCCCTCTCTCACTCACACCATTTATTTCTCCCTCAATCACTCTCTCCATTTATTTCTCTCTCTCTCGCCTAACTCTCTCCATATATTTCTCCCTCTCCCTCTCTCACTCTCTCCATTTATTTTCGCTCTCCGTCCTCACTCTCTCCTTTTATTTCTCTCTCTCTCACTCTCTCCATTTATTTCTGCGTCTCCTCCCTTAATCTCTCCATTTATTTCTCCCTCTCCCTCCCTCACTCTCTCCATTTATTTCCCCCTCTCCCTCCCTCACTCTCTCCATTTATTTCTCACTCTCTCCATTTATTTGTCCCTCTCCTCTCTCACTCTCTCTATTTTTCCTCTCCCTCCCACACTCTCTGCATTTCTTTCTCCCTCTCCCTCTCTCACTCACTCCATTTATTTCTCCTTCTCTCACACTCTCCATTTATTTCTTCCTCTCTCACTCTCTTCATATAATCTCCTTCCCTCTCCCTCACTCTCTCCATTTATTTCTCCATCTCCCTCATTCACTTATTTCTCCCCTCCCTCACTCACTCTCTCCATTTATTTCTCCCTCCCTCACTCTCTCCATTTGTTTCTCCCTCTTCCTGTCTCACTCTCTCCATTTATTTCTCCCCCTCCCTCATTCACTCTCCATTTATTTCTCCCTCTCCCTTACTCACTCTCTCCATTTATTTCTCCCTCTCCCTCTCTCACTCTCTTCATTTATTTCTCCTTCTCCCTCTCTCAATTTATTTTTCGCTCTCCCTCCCCATCACTCTCCATTTATTTCTCCCTCTCCTCTCTCACTCACACCATTTATTTCTCCCTCTCTCACTCTCTCCATTAATTTCTCCACTCCCTCTCTCACTCACACCATTTATTTCTCCCTCTCTCACTCTCTTCATTTAATTCTCCCTCCCTCTCCCTCACTCTCTCCATATATTTCTCCCTCTCCCTCCCTCACTCTCTCCATTTGTTTCTCCCTCTACCTCTCTCACTCTCCCCATTTATTCTCCCCCTCCCTCATTCACTCTCTCCATTTATTTCTCCCTCTCCCTCTCTCACTCACACCATTTATTTCTCCCTCTCTCACTCTCTCCATTTATTTCTCCCTCTCCCTCTCTCACTCTCTCCATTTATTTTTCCCTCTCCGTCCTCACTCTCTCCTTTTATTTCTCGCTCTCTCACTCTCTCCATTTATTTTTCCCTCTCCGTCCTCACTCTCTCCTTTTATTTCTCTCTCTCTCACTCTCTCCATTTATTTCTCCGTCTCCCTCCCTTAATCTCTCCATTTATTTCTCCTTCTCCCTCCCTCACTCTCTCCATTTATTTCCCCCTCTCCCTCCCTCACTCTCTCCATTTATTTCTCACTCTCTCCATTTATTTCTCCCTCTCCCTGTCTCACTCTCTCCTTTTTTTGTCCCTCTACCTCTCTCACTCTCTCCATTTATTTCCCCCGCTCCCTTACTCACTCTCTCCATTTATTTCTCCCTCTCCCTCTCTCACTCTCGTCATTTATATCTCCTTCACCCTCTCTCACTCTCTCTATTTATTTTTCTCTCTCCCTCCCTCACACTCTCCATTTATTTCTCCCTCTCCCTCTCTCACTCACACCATTTATTTCTCCCTCTCTCACTCTCTCAATTAATGTCTCCCTCTTCCTCTCTCACTCACACCATTTATTTCTCTCTCCCTCACTCTCTCCATTTATTTCTCCATCTCCCTCACTCTCTCCATTTATTTCTCCCTCTCCCTTTCTCACTCTCTTCATTTATTTCTCCCTTTCCCTCTCTAACTCTCTCCATTTATTTCTCCCTCTCCCTCTCTCACTCTCTCCATTTATGTCTCCCTCTCCCTCTCTCACTCTCTCCATGTATTTTTCCCTCTCCTCTCTCACTCTCTCCATTTATTTCTCCCTCTCCCTCTATCACTCACTCCATTTATTTTTGCCCCTCCCTCATTCACTCTCTCTATTCATTCCTCCCTGTCCCTCACTCACTCTCTCCATTTATTTCTCCCTCTCCCTTTCTCACTCTCCATTTATTTCACCCTCTCCCTCTCTCAATTTATTTCTTCCTCTCCCTCTCTCACTCACACCATTTATTTCTCCCTCTCTGACTCTCTTCATTTAATTCTCCCTCTCTCTCCCTCACTCTCTCCATTTATTTCTCCATCTCCCTCACTCTCTCCACTTATTTCTCCCTCTCCCTTTCTCACTCTCTCCATTTATTTCTCCCTTTCCCTCTCTCACTCTCTCCATTTATTTCTCCCCCTCCCTCATACACTCTTTCCATTTATTTATCCCTCTCCCTTACTCACTCTCTCCATTTATATCTCCCTCTCCCTCTCTCACTCTCTTCATTTAATTCTCCTTCTCCCTCTCTCTCTATTTATTTCTCTCTCTCCCTCCCTCACACTCTCCATTTGTTTCTTCCTCTCCCTCTCTCACTCACACCATTTATTTCTCCCTCTCTGACTCTCTTCATTTAATTGTCCCTCTCTCTCCCTCACTCTCTCCATTTATTTCTCCCTCTCCCTTTCTCACTCTCTCCATTTATTTCTCCCTTTCCCTCTCTCACTCTCTCCATTTATTTCTCCCTCTCCCTCTCTCAGTCTCTCCATTAATTTCTCCCTCTCCCTCTATCACTCTCTCCATTTATTTTTGCCCCTCCCTCATTCACTCTCTCTATTCATTCCTCCCTGTCCCTCACTCACTCTCTCCATTTATTTCTCCCTCTCCCTTTCTCACTCTCCATTTATTTCACCCTCTCCCTCTCTCAATTTATTTCTTCCTCTCCCTCTCTCACTCACACCATTTATTTCTCCCTCTCTGACTCTCTTCATTTAATTCTCCCTCTCTCTCCCTCACTCTCTCCATTTATTTCTCCATCTCCCTCACTCTCTCCATTTATTTCTCCCTCTCCCTTTCTCACTCTCTCCATTTATTTCTCCCTTTCCCTCTCTCTCTCTCCATTTATTTCTCCCTCTCCCTCTCTCACTCTCTCCATTTATGTCTCCCTCTCCCACTCTCACTCTCTCCATGTATTTCTCCCTCTCCCTCCCTCACTCTCTCCATTTTTCTCTCCCTCCCACACTCTCTGCATTTCTTTCTCCCTCTCCCTCTCTCACTCACTCCATTTATTTCTCCTTCTCTCACACTCTCCATTTATTTCTCCCTCTCCCTCTCTCACTCACACCAGTTATTTCTCCCTCTCTCACACTCTCCATTTGTTTCTTCCTCTCCCTCTCTCACTCACACCATTTATTTCTCCCTCTCTCACTCTCTCCATTAATTTATCCCTCTCCCTCTCTCACTCACACCATTTATTTCTCCCTCTCTCACTCTCTTCATTTAATTCTCCCCCCCTCTACCTCACTCTCTCCATTTATTTCTCCCTCTCCCTACCTCAGTCTCTCCATTTGTTTCTCCCTCTACCTCTCTCACTCTCCCCATTTATTTCTCCCCCTCCCTCAATCACTCTCTCCATTTATTTGTCCCTCTCCCTCCCTCACTCTCTCCATTTTTCTCTCCCTCCCACACTCTCTGCATTTCTTTCTCCCTCTCCCTCTCTCAATTTCTCCATTTATTTTCCCCTCTCCATCCTCACTCTCTACTTTTATTTCTCTCTCTCTCACTCTCTCCATTTATTTCTCCGTCTCACTCCCTTAATCTCTCCATTTATTTCTCCCTCTCCCTCCCTCACTCTCTCCATTTATGTCTCCCTCTCCCTCCATCACTCTCTCCATTTATTTCTCCCTCTCCCTCTCTCACTCTCTCCATTTATTTCTCCCTCTCCCTGACTTACTCTCTCCATTTATTTCTCCCTCTCCCTTTCTCACTCTCTCCATTTATTTCCCCCTCTCCCTCTCCCTCTCCATTTATTTCACCCTCTCCCTCTCTCAATTTATTTCTTCCTCTCCCTTTCTCACTCTCTCCATTTATTCCTCCCTCACACTCTCCATTTATTTCTCCCTCTCCCTCTCTCACTCTCTCCATTTATTCCTCCCTCACACTCTTCATTTGTTTCTTCCTCTCCCTCTCTCACTCTCTCCATTTAATTCTCCCTCTCTCTCCCTCACTCTCTCCATTTGTTTCTCCATCTCCCTCACTCTCTCCATTTATTTCTCCCTCTCCCTTTCTCATTCACTTCATTTATTTCTCCCTCTCCCTCTCTCAATCTCCCCATTTGTTTCTCCCTGTCTTACTTTCTCCATTTATTTCTCCTACTCCCTCCCTCACTCTCTCCATTTATGTCTCCCTCTCCCTCTCTCACTCTCTCCATTAATTTCTCCCTCTCCCTCTCTCACTCTCTCCATTTATTTTTGCCCCTCCCTCATTCACTCTCTCCATTCATTCCTCCCTCTCCCTCACTGACTCTCTCCATTTATTTCTCCCTCCCTCTCTCACTCTCTCCATTTATTTCTCCCTCTCCCTCTCTCACTCTCTCCATTTATTTGTCCCTCACTCTCTCCATTTATTTCTCCCTCTCCCTCTCTCACTCTCTCCATTTATTTCTCCCTCACTCTCTCCATTTATTTCTTGATCTCCCTTTCTCACTCGCTCAAATGGTTTCTCCCTCTCCCTCTCTCACTCGCTCTATTTATTTCTGCCTCTCCCTCTCTCACTCTCTCCATTTATTTCTCCCTCACCCTCACTCTCTTAATTTACTTCTCCCTCTCCCTCTCTCACTCTCTCCATTTATTTCTCCCTCTCCCTCACACTCTCCATTTATTTCTCCCTCTCCCTCTCTCACTCGTTCCATTTATTTCTCCCACTCTCACTCACTCCAATTGTTTCTTCCTCACCCCCTCTCACTCTGTCCATTTATTTAGCCCTCTCCCTCCCTCACTCTCTCCATTTATTTCTCCCTCTCTCCATTTATTACTCTCTCTCTCACCCTAACTCTCTCCATATATTTCTCCCTCTCCCTCTCTCACTCTCTCCATTTATATTTCCCTCTCCGTCCTCACTCTCTACTTTTATTTCTCTCTCTCTCACTCTCTCCATTTATTTCTCCGTCTCCCTCCCTTAATCTCTCCATTTATTTCTCCCTCCCCCTCCCTCACTCTCTCCATTTATTTCCCCCTCTTCCTCCCTCACTCTCTCCATTTTTTTCTCACTTTCTCCATTTATTTCTCCCTCTCCCTCTCTCTCTCTCCATTTATTTCAGCCCCTCCCTCAATCACTCTCTCCATTTATTTGTCCCTCTCCCTCCCTCACTCTCTCCATTTTTCTCTCCCTCCCACACTCTCTGCATTTCTTTCTCCCTCTCCCTCTCTCACTCACTCCATTTATTTCTCCTACTCTCACACTCTCCATTTATTTCTTCCTCTCTCACTCTCTTCATTTAATTCTCCTTCCCTCTCCCTCACTCTCTCCATTTATTTCTCCATCTCCCTCATTCACTCTCTCCATTTATTTCTCCCTCTCCCTCTCTCATTCTCTCCATTTATTTCTCCCTCTCCCTCTCTCACTCTCTCCATTTATTTCTGCCCCTCCCTCATTCACTCTCTCCATTTATTTCTCCCTCTCCCTCCCTCACTCTCTCCATTTATTTCTCCATCTCCTTCATTCACTCTCTCCATTTATTTCTCCCTCTCCCTCACTCACTCTCTCCATTTGTTTCTCCCTTTTTCCGTCTCTCACACTCTCCATTTATTTCTTCCTCTCTCACTCTCTTCATTTAATTCTCCTTCCCTCTCCCTCACTCTCTCCATTTATTTCTCCATCTCCCTCATTCACTCTTTCCATTGATTTCTCCCTCTCCCTCCCTCACTCTCTCCATTTATTTCTCCATCTCCTTCATTCACTCTCTCCATTTATTTCTCCCTCTCCCTCACTCACTCTCTCCTTTTTTTATCCCTCTACCTCTCTCATTCTCTCCATTTATTTCTCCCTCTCCCTCACTCACTCTCTCCATTTATTTCTCTCTCTCCCTCCCTCACACTCTCCATTTATTTCTCCCTCTCCCTCTCTCAGTCTCTCCATTAATTTCTCCCTCTCGCTCTCTCTCTCACACCATTTATTTCTCCCTCTCTCACTCTCTTCATTTATTTTTCCCTCTCCGTCCTCACTCTCTCCTTTTATTTCTCGCTCTCTCACTCTCTCCATTTATTTCTCCCTCTCCCTCCCTCACTCTCTCCATTTATTTCTCCCTCTCCCTCTCTCACTCTCTCCATTTATTTCTCCCTCTCCCTCTCTCACTCTCTCCATTTATTTCTCCCTCTCCCTCTCACACTCACTCCATTTATTTCTCCCTCACCCTCACTCACTCTCTCCATTTATTTCTCCCACTCCCTCCCTCACACTCTCCATTTAGTTCTCCCACTACCTCCCTCACTCTCTCCATTTATTTCTCCCTCTCCCTCTCTCACTCTCCCCATTTATTTCTCCCTCTCCCTCTCTCCATTTGTTTCTCTCTCTCCCTCTCTCACTCTCCATTTATTTCTCCCTCTCCCTCTCTCCATTTATTTCTCCCTCTCCCTCTCACACTCACTCCATTTATTTCTCCCTCACCCTCACTCACTCTCTCCATTTATTTCTCCCACTCCCTCCCTCACTCTCTCCATTTAGTTCTCCCACTCCCTCCCTCACTCTCTCCATTTATTTCTCCCTTTCCCTCTCTCACTCTCTCCATTTATTTCTCCCTCTCACTCTCTCCATTTGTTTCTCCCTCTCCCTGTCTCACTCTCTCCATTTATTTCTCCCTCTCCCTCCCTCACTCTCTCCATTTATTTCTCCCTCTCCCTCTCTCACTCTCTCCATTTATTTCTCCCTCTCCCTCTCTCACTCTCTCCATTTATTTCTCCCCCTCCCTCATTCACTCTTTCCATTTATTTCTCCCTCTCCCTTACTCACTCTCTCCATTTATATCTCCCTCTCCCTCTCTCACGCTCTTCATTGAATTCTCCTTCTCCCTCTCTCTCTCTCTATTTATTTCTCTCTCTCCCTCCCTCACACTCTCCATTTATTTCTCCCTCTCCCTGTCTCACTCACACCCGTTATTTCTCCCTCTCTCACACTCTCCATTTGTTTCTTCCTCTCCCTCTCTCACTCACACCATTTATTTCTCCCTCTCTGACTCTCTTCATTTAATTCTCCCTCTCTCTCCCTCACTCTCTCCATTTATTTCTCCATCTCCCTCACTCTCTCCATTTATTTCTCCCTCTCCCTTTCTCACTCTCTCCATTTATTTCTCCCTCTCCCTCTCTCAATTTCTCCATTTATTTCTCCTTCCCCCTTTCTCATTCACTTCATTTATTTCTCCCTCTCCCTCTCTCACTCTCTCCATTTATTTCTCCCTCTCCCTTTCTCACTCTCTCCATTTATTTCTCCCTCTCCCTTTCTCACTCTCTCCATTTATTTCTCCCTCTCCCTCTCTCAATTTCTCCATTTATTTCTCCCTCTCCCTCTCTCACTCTCTCCATTTATTTTTGCCCCTCCCTCATTCCCTCTCTCCATTCATTCCTCCCTCTCCCTCACTGACTCTCTCCATTTATTTCTCCCTCTCCCTCTCTCACTCTCTCCATTTATTTCTCCCTCTCCCTCTCTCACTCTCTCCATTTATTTCTCCCTCACTCTCTCCATTTATTTCTTGATCTCCCTCTCTCACTCGCTCAAATGGTTTCTCCCTCTCCCTCTCTCACTCGCTCTATTTACTTCTCCCTCTCCCTCTCTCACTCTCTCCATTTATTTCTCCCTCTCCCTCACACTCTCCATTTATTTCTCCCTCTCCCTCTCTCACTCGTTCCATTTATTTCTCCCACGCTCACTCACTCCAATTGTTTCTTGCTCACCCCCTCTCACTCTGTCCATTTATTTAGCCCTCTCCCTCCCTCACTCTCTCCATTTATTTCTCCCTCTCTCACTCTCTCCATTTATTTCTCTCTCTCTCGCCCTAACTCTCTCCATATATTTCTCCCTCTCCCTCTCTCAATTTCTCCATTTATTTTCCCCTCTCCATCCTCACTCTCTACTTTTATTTCTCTCTCTCTCACTCTCTCCATTTATTTCTCCGTCTCACTCCCTTAATCTCTCCATTTATTTCTCCCTCTCCCTCCCTCACTCTCTCCATTTATGTCTCCCTCTCCCTCCATCACTCTCTCCATTTATTTCTCCCTCTCCCTCTCTCACTCTCTCCATTTATTTCTGCCCCTCCCTCATTCACTCTCTCCATTTATTTCTCCCTCTCCCTCCCTCACTCTCTCCATTTATTTCTCCATCTCCTTCATTCACTCTCTCCATTTATTTCTCCCTCTCCCTCACTCACTCTCTCCATTTGTTTCTCCCTTTTTCCGTCTCTCACACTCTCCATTTATTTCTTCCTCTCTCACTCTCTTCATTTAATTCTCCTTCCCTCTCCCTCACTCTCTCCATTTATTTCTCCATCTCCCTCATTCACTCTTTCCATTGATTTCTCCCTCTCCCTCCCTCACTCTCTCCATTTATTTCTCCATCTCCTTCATTCACTCTCTCCATTTATTTCTCCCTCTCCCTCACTCACTCTCTCCTTTTTTTATCCCTCTACCTCTCTCATTCTCTCCATTTATTTCTCCCTCTCCCTCACTCACTCTCTCCATTTATTTCTCTCTCTCCCTCCCTCACACTCTCCATTTATTTCTCCCTCTCCCTCTCTCAGTCTCTCCATTAATTTCTCCCTCTCGCTCTCTCTCTCACACCATTTATTTCTCCCTCTCTCACTCTCTTCATTTATTTTTCCCTCTCCGTCCTCACTCTCTCCTTTTATTTCTCGCTCTCTCACTCTCTCCATTTATTTCTCCCTCTCCCTCCCTCACTCTCTCCATTTATTTCTCCCTCTCCCTCTCTCACTCTCTCCATTTATTTCTCCCTCTCCCTCTCTCACTCTCTCCATTTATTTCTCCCTCTCCCTCTCACACTCACTCCATTTATTTCTCCCTCACCCTCACTCACTCTCTCCATTTATTTCTCCCACTCCCTCCCTCACACTCTCCATTTAGTTCTCCCACTACCTCCCTCACTCTCTCCATTTATTTCTCCCTCTCCCTCTCTCACTCTCCCCATTTATTTCTCCCTCTCCCTCTCTCCATTTGTTTCTCTCTCTCCCTCTCTCACTCTCCATTTATTTCTCCCTCTCCCTCTCTCCATTTATTTCTCCCTCTCCCTCTCACACTCACTCCATTTATTTCTCCCTCACCCTCACTCACTCTCTCCATTTATTTCTCCCACTCCCTCCCTCACTCTCTCCATTTAGTTCTCCCACTCCCTCCCTCACTCTCTCCATTTATTTCTCCCTTTCCCTCTCTCACTCTCTCCATTTATTTCTCCCTCTCACTCTCTCCATTTGTTTCTCCCTCTCCCTGTCTCACTCTCTCCATTTATTTCTCCCTCTCCCTCCCTCACTCTCTCCATTTATTTCTCCCTCTCCCTCTCTCACTCTCTCCATTTATTTCTCCCTCTCCCTCTCTCACTCTCTCCATTTATTTCTCCCCCTCCCTCATTCACTCTTTCCATTTATTTCTCCCTCTCCCTTACTCACTCTCTCCATTTATATCTCCCTCTCCCTCTCTCACGCTCTTCATTGAATTCTCCTTCTCCCTCTCTCTCTCTCTATTTATTTCTCTCTCTCCCTCCCTCACACTCTCCATTTATTTCTCCCTCTCCCTGTCTCACTCACACCCGTTATTTCTCCCTCTCTCACACTCTCCTCTCCATTTGTTTCTTCCTCTCCCTCTCTCACTCACACCATTTATTTCTCCTCTCTGACTCTCTTCATTTAATTCTCCCTCTCTCTCCCTCACTCTCTCCATTTATTTCTCCATCTCCCTCACTCTCTCCATTTATTTCTCCCTCTCCCTTTCTCACTCTCTCCATTTATTTCTCCCTCTCCCTCTCTCAATTTCTCCATTTATTTCTCCTTCCCCCTTTCTCATTCACTTCATTTATTTCTCCCTCTCCCTCTCTCACTCTCTCCATTTATTTCTCCCTCTCCCTTTCTCACTCTCTCCATTTATTTCTCCCTCTCCCTTTCTCACTCTCTCCATTTATTTCTCCCTCTCCCTCTCTCAATTTCTCCATTTATTTCTCCCTCTCCCTCTCTCACTCTCTCCATTTATTTTTGCCCCTCCCTCATTCCCTCTCTCCATTCATTCCTCCCTCTCCCTCACTGACTCTCTCCATTTATTTCTCCCTCTCCCTCTCTCACTCCTCTCCATTTATTTCTCCCTCTCCCTCTCTCACTCTCTCCATTTATTTCTCCCTCACTCTCTCCATTTATTTCTTGATCTCCCTCTCTCACTCGCTCAAATGGTTTCTCCCTCTCCCTCTCTCACTCGCTCTATTTACTTCTCCTCTCCCTCTCTCACTCTCTCCATTTATTTCTCCCTCTCCCTCACACTCTCCATTTATTTCTCCCTCTCCCTCTCTCACTCGTTCCATTTATTTCTCCCACGCTCACTCACTCCAATTGTTTCTTGCTCACCCCCTCTCACTCTGTCCATTTATTTAGCCCTCTCCCTCCCTCACTCTCTCCATTTATTTCTCCCTCTCTCACTCTCTCCATTTATTTCTCTCTCTCTCGCCCTAACTCTCTCCATATATTTCTCCTCTCCCTCTCTCAATTTCTCCATTTATTTTCCCCTCTCCATCCTCACTCTCTACTTTTATTTCTCTCTCTCTCACTCTCTCCATTTATTTCTCCGTCTCACTCCCTTAATCTCTCCATTTATTTCTCCCTCTCCCTCCCTCACTCTCTCCATTTATGTCTCCCTCTCCCTCCATCACTCTCTCCATTTATTTCTCCCTCTCCCTCTCTCACTCTCTCCATTTATTTCTCCCTCTCCCTTTCTCACTCTCTCCATTTATTTCCCCCTCTCCCTCTCCCTCTCCATTTATTTCACCCTCTCCCTCTCTCAATTTATTTCTTCCTCTCCCTTTCTCACTCTCTCCATTTATTCCTCCCTCACACTCTCCATTTATTTCTCCCTCTCCCTCTCTCACTCTCTCCATTTATTCCTCCCTCACACTCTCCATTTGTTTCTTCCTCTCCCTCTCTCACTCTCTCCATTTAATTCTCCCTCTCTCTCCCTCACTCTCTCCATTTGTTTCTCCATCTCCCTCACTCTCTCCATTTATTTCTCCCTCTCCCTTTCTCATTCACTTCATTTATTTCTCCCTCTCCCTCTCTCAATCTCCCCATTTGTTTCTCCCTGTCTTACTTTCTCCATTTATTTCTCCTACTCCCTCCCTCACTCTCTCCATTTATGTCTCCCTCTCCCTCTCTCACTCTCTCCATTAATTTCTCCCTCTCCCTCTCTCACTCTCTCCATTTATTTTTGCCCCTCCCTCATTCACTCTCTCCATTCATTCCTCCCTCTCCCTCACTGACTCTCTCCATTTATTTCTCCCTCCCTCTCTCACTCTCTCCATTTATTTCTCCCTCTCCCTCTCTCACTCTCTCCATTTATTTGTCCCTCACTCTCTCCATTTATTTCTCCCTCTCCCTCTCTCACTCTCTCCATTTATTTCTCCCTCACTCTCTCCATTTATTTCTTGATCTCCCTTTCTCACTCGCTCAAATGGTTTCTCCCTCTCCCTCTCTCACTCGCTCTATTTATTTCTGCCTCTCCCTCTCTCACTCTCTCCATTTATTTCTCCCTCACCCTCACTCTCTTAATTTACTTCTCCCTCTCCCTCTCTCACTCTCTCCATTTATTTCTCCCTCTCCCTCACACTCTCCATTTATTTCTCCCTCTCCCTCTCTCACTCGTTCCATTTATTTCTCCCACTCTCACTCACTCCAATTGTTTCTTCCTCACCCCCTCTCACTCTGTCCATTTATTTAGCCCTCTCCCTCCCTCACTCTCTCCATTTATTTCTCCCTCTCTCCATTTATTACTCTCTCTCTCACCCTAACTCTCTCCATATATTTCTCCCTCTCCCTCTCTCACTCTCTCCATTTATATTTCCCTCTCCGTCCTCACTCTCTACTTTTTATTTCTCTCTCTCTCACTCTCTCCATTTATTTCTCCGTCTCCCTCCCTTAATCTCTCCATTTATTTCTCCCTCCCCCTCCCTCACTCTCTCCATTTATTTCCCCCTCTTCCTCCCTCACTCTCTCCATTTTTTTCTCACTTTCTCCATTTATTTCTCCCTCTCCCTCTCTCTCTCTCCATTTATTTCAGCCCCTCCCTCAATCACTCTCTCCATTTATTTGTCCCTCTCCCTCCCTCACTCTCTCCATTTTTCTCTCCCTCCCACACTCTCTGCATTTCTTTCTCCCTCTCCCTCTCTCACTCACTCCATTTATTTCTCCTACTCTCACACTCTCCATTTATTTCTTCCTCTCTCACTCTCTTCATTTAATTCTCCTTCCCTCTCCCTCACTCTCTCCATTTATTTCTCCATCTCCCTCATTCACTCTCTCCATTTATTTCTCCCTCTCCCTCTCTCATTCTCTCCATTTATTTCTCCCTCTCCCTCTCTCACTCTCTCCATTTATTTCTGCCCCTCCCTCATTCACTCTCTCCATTTATTTCTCCCTCTCCCTCCCTCACTCTCTCCATTTATTTCTCCATCTCCTTCATTCACTCTCTCCATTTATTCTCCCTCTCCCTCACTCATTCTCTCCATTTATTTCTCCCTCTCCCTCTCTCACTCTCTCCATTTATTTCTGCCCCTCCCTCATTCACTCTCTCCATTTATTTCTCCCTCTCCCTCCCTCACTCTCTCCATTTATTTCTCCATCTCCTTCATTCACTCTCTCCATTTATTTCTCCCTCTCCCTCACTCACTCTCTCCATTTGTTTCTCCCCTTTTTCCGTCTCTCACACTCTCCATTTATTTCTTCCTCTCTCACTCTCTTCATTTAATTCTCCTTCCCTCTCCCTCACTCTCTCCATTTATTTCTCCATCTCCCTCATTCACTCTTTCCATTGATTTCTCCCTCTCCCTCCCTCACTCTCTCCATTTATTTCTCCATCTCCTTCATTCACTCTCTCCATTTATTTCTCCCTCTCCCTCACTCACTCTCTCCTTTTTTTATCCCTCTACCTCTCTCATTCTCTCCATTTATTTCTCCCTCTCCCTCACTCACTCTCTCCATTTATTTCTCTCTCTCCCTCCCTCACACTCTCCATTTATTTCTCCCTCTCCCTCTCTCAGTCTCTCCATTAATTTCTCCCTCTCGCTCTCTCTCTCACACCATTTATTTCTCCCTCTCTCACTCTCTTCATTTATTTTTCCCTCTCCGTCCTCACTCTCTCCTTTTATTTCTCGCTCTCTCACTCTCTCCATTTATTTCTCCCTCTCCCCTCCCTCACTCTCTCCATTTATTTCTCCCTCTCCCTCTCTCACTCTCTCCATTTATTTCTCCCTCTCCCTCTCTCACTCTCTCCATTTATTTCTCCCTCTCCCTCTCACACTCACTCCATTTATTTCTCCCTCACCCTCACTCACTCTCTCCATTTATTTCTCCCACTCCCTCCCTCACACTCTCCATTTAGTTCTCCCACTACCTCCCTCACTCTCTCCATTTATTTCTCCCTCTCCCTCTCTCACTCTCCCCATTTATTTCTCCCTCTCCCTCTCTCCATTTGTTTCTCTCTCTCCCTCTCTCACTCTCCATTTATTTCTCCCTCTCCCTCTCTCCATTTATTTCTCCCTCTCCCTCTCACACTCACTCCATTTATTTCTCCCTCACCCTCACTCACTCTCTCCATTTATTTCTCCCACTCCCTCCCTCACTCTCTCCATTTAGTTCTCCCACTCCCTCCCTCACTCTCTCCATTTATTTCTCCCTTTCCCTCTCTCACTCTCTCCATTTATTTCTCCCTCTCACTCTCTCCATTTGTTTCTCCCTCTCCCTGTCTCACTCTCTCCATTTATTTCTCCCTCTCCCTCCCTCACTCTCTCCATTTATTTCTCCCTCTCCCTCTCTCACTCTCTCCATTTATTTCTCCCTCTCCCTCTCTCACTCTCTCCATTTATTTCTCCCCTCCCTCATTCACTCTTTCCATTTATTTCTCCCTCTCCCTTACTCACTCTCTCCATTTATATCTCCCTCTCCCTCTCTCACGCTCTTCATTGAATTCTCCTTCTCCCTCTCTCTCTCTCTATTTATTTCTCTCTCTCCCTCCCTCACACTCTCCATTTATTTCTCCCTCTCCCTGTCTCACTCACACCCGTTATTTCTCCCTCTCTCACACTCTCCATTTGTTTCTTCCTCTCCCTCTCTCACTCACACCATTTATTTCTCCCTCTCTGACTCTCTTCATTTAATTCTCCCTCTCTCTCCCTCACTCTCTCCATTTATTTCTCCATCTCCCTCACTCTCTCCATTTATTTCTCCCTCTCCCTTTCTCACTCTCTCCATTTATTTCTCCCTCTCCCTCTCTCAATTTCTCCATTTATTTCTCCTTCCCCCTTTCTCATTCACTTCATTTATTTCTCCCTCTCCCTCTCTCACTCTCTCCATTTATTTCTCCCTCTCCCTTTCTCACTCTCTCCATTTATTTCTCCCTCTCCCTTTCTCACTCTCTCCATTTATTTCTCCCTCTCCCTCTCTCAATTTCTCCATTTATTTCTCCCTCTCCCTCTCTCACTCTCTCCATTTATTTTTGCCCCTCCCTCATTCCCTCTCTCCATTCATTCCTCCCTCTCCCTCACTGACTCTCTCCATTTATTTCTCCCTCTCCCTCTCTCACTCTCTCCATTTATTTCTCCCTCTCCCTCTCTCACTCTCTCCATTTATTTCTCCCTCACTCTCTCCATTTATTTCTTGATCTCCCTCTCTCACTCGCTCAAATGGTTACTCCCTCTCCCTCTCTCACTCGCTCTATTTACTTCTCCCTCTCCCTCTCTCACTCTCTCCATTTATTTCTCCCTCTCCCTCACACTCTCCATTTATTTCTCCCTCTCCCTCTCTCACTCGTTCCATTTATTTCTCCCACGCTCACTCACTCCAATTGTTTCTTGCTCACCCCCTCTCACTCTGTCCATTTATTTAGCCCTCTCCCTCCCTCACTCTCTCCATTTATTTCTCCCTCTCTCACTCTCTCCATTTATTTCTCTCTCTCTCGCCCTAACTCTCTCCATATATTTCTCCCTCTCCCTCTCTCAATTTCTCCATTTATTTTTCCCTCTCCGTCCTCACTCTCTACTTTTATTTCTCTCTCTCTCACTCTCTCCATTTATTTCTCCGTCTCACTCCCTTAATCTCTCCATTTATTTCTCCCTCTCCCTCCCTCACTCTCTCCATTTATGTCTCCCTCTCCCTCCATCACTCTCTCCATTTATTTCTCCCTCTCCCTCTCTCACTCTCTCCATTTATTTCTCCCTCTCCCTGACTCACTCTCTCCATTTATTTCTCCCTCTCCCTTTCTCACTCTCTCCATTTATTTCCCCCTCTCCCTCTCCCTCTCCATTTATTTCACCCTCTCCCTCTCTCAATTTATTTCTTCCTCTCCCTTTCTCACTCGCTCCATTTATTCCTCCCTCACTCTCTCCATTTATTTCTCCCTCTCCCTCTCTCACTCTCTCCATTTATTCCTCCCTCACACTCTCCATTTGTTTCTTCCTCTCCCTCTCTCACTCACACCATTTATTTCTCCCTCCCTCACTCTCTCCATTTATGTCTCCCTCTCCCTCTCTCACTCTCTCCATTTATTTCTCCCTCTCCCTCTCTCACTCTCTCCATTTATTTTTGCCCCTCCCTCATTCACTCTCTCCATTCATTCCTCCCTCTCCCTCACTGACTCTCTCCATTTATTTCTCCCTCTCCCTCTCTCACTCTCTCCATTTATTTCTCCCTCTCCCTCTCTCACTCTCTCCATTTATTTCTCCCTCACTCTCTCCATTTATTTCTCCCTCTCCCTCTCTCACTCTCTCCATTTATTTCTCCCTCACTCTCTCCATTTATTTCTTGATCTCCCTTTCTCACTCGCTCAAATGGTTTCTCCCTCTCCCTCTCTCACTCGCTCTATTTATTTCTGCCTCTCCCTCTCTCACTCTCTCCATTTATTTCTCCCTCACCCTCACTCTCTTAATTTACTACTCCCTCTCCCTCTCTCACTCTCTCCATTAATTTCTCCCTCTCCCTTTCTCACTCTCTCCATTTATTTCTCCCTCTCCCTCTCTCACTCGTTCCATTTATTTCTCCCACTCTCACTCACTCCAATTGTTTCTTCCTCACCCCCTCTCACTCTGTCCATTTATTTAGCCCTCTCCCTCCCTCACTCTCTCCATTTATTTCTCCCTTTCTCACTCTCTCCATTTATTTCTCTCTCTCTCGCCCTAACTCTCTCCATATATTTCTCCCTCTCCCTCTCTCACTCTCTCCATTTATTTTTCCCTCTCCGTCCTCACTCTCTACTTTTATTTCTCTCTGTCTCACTCTCTCCATTTATTTCTCCGTCTCACTCCCTTAATCTCTCCATTTATTTCTCCCTCCCCCTCCCTCACTCTCTCCATTTATTTCCCCCTCTTCCTCCCTCACTCTCTCCATTTATTTCTGCCCCTCCCTCAATCACTCTCTCCATTTATTTGTCCCTCTCCCTCCCCCACTCTCTCCATTTTTCTCTCCCTCCCACACTCTCTGCATTTCTTTCTCCCTCTCCCTCTCTCACTCACTCCATTTATTTCTCCTACTCTCACACTCTCCATTTATTTCTTCCTCTCTCACTCTCTTCATTTAATTCTCCTTCCCTCTCCCTCACTCTCTCCATTTATTTCTCCATCTCCCTCATTCACTCTCTCCATTTATTTCTCCCTCTACCTCTCTCACTCTCTCCATTTATTTCTCCCTCTCCCTCACACCATTTATTTCTCCCTGCCTTACTCTCTCCATTTATTTCTCCCTCTCCCTCTCACACTCTCTCCATTTATTTCTACCTCTCTGTCCCTCCATTTATTTCACCCGCTCCCTCCCTCACTCTCTCCATTTATTTCTCCCTCTCTCACTCTCTCCATTTATTTCTCCCACTCCCTCTCTCACTCTCTCCATTTATTTGTCCCTCTCCCTCCCACACGCTCTGCATTTCTTTCCCTCTCTCCCTCTCTCACACTCTCCATTTATTTCTTCCTCTCTCACTCTCTCCATTTATTTCTCCCTCTCCCACTCTCACTCTCTCCATTTATTTCTTCCTCACCCTCCCTCACTTTCTCCATTTATTTCTCCCTCTCGCTCCCTCAGTCTCTCCATTTATTTCTCCGACACGCACTCTCACTCTCTCCATTTATTTCTCCCTCCCTCACCTCTCCATTTATTTCTCCGTCTCCCTCTCCTTCACTCACTCTCTCCATTTATTTCTCCCTTCCCTCTCTCACTCACACCATTTATTTCTCCCTCTCTCACTCTCTCCATTTATTTCTCCCTCTCTCGCCCTAACTCTCTCCATATATTTCTCCCTCTCCCCCTCTCACTCTCTCCATTTATTTTTCCCTCTCCCCCCCTCACTCTCTCCATTTATTTTTCCCTCTCCGTCCTCACTCTGTCCTTTTATATTTCGCTCTCTCACTCTCTCCATTTATTTCTCCCTCTCCCTCTCTCACTCTCTCCATTTATTTCTGCCCCTCCCTCATTCACTCTCTCCATTTATTTCTCCCTCTCCCTCCCTCACTCTCTCCATTTATTTCTCCATCTCCTTCATTCACTCTCTCCATTTATTTCTCCCTCTCCCTCACTCACTCTCTCCATTTGTTTCTCCCTTTTTCCGTCTCTCACACTCTCCATTTATTTCTTCCTCTCTCACTCTCTTCATTTAATTCTCCTTCCCTCTCCCTCACTCTCTCCATTTATTTCTCCATCTCCCTCATTCACTCTTTCCATTTATTTCTCCCTCTCCCTCCCTCACTCTCTCCATTTATTTCTCCATCTCCTTCATTCACTCTCTCCATTTATTTCTCCCTCTCCCTCACTCACTCTCTCCTTTTTTTATCCCTCTACCTCTCTCATTCTCTCCATTTATTTCTCCCTCTCCCTCACTCACTCTCTCCATTTATTTCTCTCTCTCCCTCCCTCACACTCCCCATTTATTTCTCCCTCTCCCTCTCTCAGTCTCTCCATTAATTTCTCCCTCTCGCTCTCTCTCTCACACCATTTATTTCTCCCTCTCTCACTCTCTTCATTTATTTTTCCCTCTCCGTCCTCACTCTCTCCTTTTATTTCTCGCTCTCTCACTCTCTCCATTTATTTCTCCCTCTCCCTCTCTCGCTCTCTCCATTTATTTCTCCCTCTCCCTCTCACACTCACTCCATTTATTTCTCCCTCACCCTCACTCACTCTCTCCATTTATTTCTCCCACTCCCTCCCTCACACTCTCCATTTAGTTCTCCCACTACCTCCCTCACTCTCTCCATTTATTTCTCCCTCTCCCTCTCTCACTCTCCCCATTTATTTCTCCCTCTCCCTCTCTCCATTTGTTTCTCTCTCTCCCTCTCTCACTCTCTCCATTTATTTCTCCCTCTCCCTCTCTCCATTTATTTCTCCCTCTCCCTCTCACACTCACTCCATTTATTTCTCCCTCACCCTCACTCACTCTCTCCATTTATTTCTCCCACTCCCTCCCTCACTCTCTCCATTTAGTTCTCCCACTCCCTCCCTCACTCTCTCCATTTATTTCTCCCTTTCCCTCTCTCACTCTCTCCATTTATTTCTCCCTCTCACTCTCTCCATTTATTTCTTCCTCTCCCTCTCTCACTCTCTTTTTTTGTCCCTCTACCTCTCTCACTCTCTCCATTTATTTCTCCCCCTCCCTCATTTACTCTTTCCATTTATTTCTCCCTCTCCCTTACTCACTCTCTCCATTTATATCTCCCTCTCCCTCTCTCACGCTCTTCATTGAATTCTCCTTCTCCCTCTCTCTCTCTCTATTTATTTCTCTCTCTCCCTCCCTCACACTCTCCATTTATTTCTCCCTCTCCCTGTCTCACTCACACCCGTTATTTCTCCCTCTCTCACACTCTCCATTTGTTTCTTCCTCTCCCTCTCTCACTCACACCATTTATTTCTCCCTCTCTGACTCTCTTCATTTAATTCTCCCTCTCTCTCCCTCACTCTCTCCATTTATTTCTCCATCTCCCTCACTCTCTCCATTTATTTCTCCCTCTCCCTTTCTCACTCTCTCCATTTATTTCTCCCTCTCCCTCTCTCAATTTCTCCATTTATTTCTCCTTCCCCCTTTCTCATTCACTTCATTTATTTCTCCCTCTCCCTCTGTCACTCTCTCCATTTATTTCTCCCTCTCCCTTTCTCACTCTCTCCATTTATTTCTCCCTCTCCCTTTCTCCCTCTCTCCATTTATTTCTCCCTCTCCCTCTCTCAATTTCTCCATTTATTTCTCCCTCTCCCTTTCTCATTCACTTCATTTATTTCTCCCTCTACCTCTCTCACTCTCTCCATTTATTTCTCCCTCACCCTCACTCACTCTCTCCGTTTATTTCTGCCTCTCCCTCTCTCACTCTCTCCATTTATTTCTCCCTCTCCCTCACTCTCTCCATTTATTTATCCCTCTCCCTCTCTCAATTTCTCCATTTATTTCTCCCTCTCCCTCTCTCACTCTCTCCATTTATTTTTGCCCTTACCTCATTCACTCTCTCCATTCATTCCTCCCTGTCCCTCACTCACTCTCTCCATTAATTTCTCCCTCTCCCTTTCTCACTCTCTCCATTTATTTCCCCCTCTACCTCTCCCTCTCCATTTATTTCACCCTCTCCCTCTCTCAATTTATTTCTTCCTCTCCCTTTCTCACTCTCTCCATTTATTCCTCCCTCACCCTCACTCACTCCCTCCATTTCTTTCTCCCTCTCCCTCTCTCACTCTCTCCATTTATTTCTCTCTCTCACACTCTCCATTTGTTTCTTCCTCTCCCTCTCTCACTCACACCATTTATTTCTCCCTCTCTGACTCTATTCATTTAATTCTCCCTCTCTCTCCCTCACTCCCTCCATTTATTTCTCCATCTCCCTCACTCTCTCCATTTATTTCTTCCTCTCACTTTCTCACTCTCTCCATTTATTTCTCCCTTTCCCTCTCTCACTCTCTCCATTTATTTCTCCCTCTCCCTCTCTCAATTTCTCCATTTATTTCTCCCTCTCCCTTTCTCATTCACTTCATTTATTTCTCCCTCTCCCTCTCTCATTCTCCCCATTTGTTTCTCCCTGTCTTACTCTCTCCATTTATTTCTCCTACTCCCTCCCTCACTCTCTCCATTTATGTCTCCCTCTCCCTCCCTCACTCTCTCCATTTATTTCTCCCTCTCCCTTTCTCACTCTCTCCATTTATTTATCCCTCTCCCTCTCTCACTCGTTCCATTTATTTCTCCCACTCTCACTCACTCCAATTGTTTCTCCCTCTCCCTCCCTCACTCTCTCCATTTATGTCTGCCTCTTCCTCTCTCACTCTCTCCATTTATTTCTCCCTCTCCCTCCCTCACTCTCTCCATTTGTTTCTCCCTCGACCTCTCTCACTCTCCCCATTTATTTCTCCCCCTCCCTCATTCACTCTCTCCATTTATTTCTCCCTCTCCCTCTCTCACTCACACCATTTATTTCTCCCTCTCTCACTCTCTCCATTTATTTCAGCCCCACCCTCAATCACTCTCTCCATTTATTTCTCACTCTCTCCATTTATTTCTCCCTCTCTCACTCTCTCCATTTATTTCTCTCTCTCTCGCCCTAACTCTCTCCATATATTTCTCCTTCTCCCTCTCTCACTCTCTCCATTTATTTTTCCCTCTCCGTCCTCACTCTCTCCTTTTATTTCTCTCTCTCTCACTCTCTCCATTTATTTCTCCGTATCCCTCCCTTAACCTCTCCACTTATTTCTCCCTCTCCCTTCCTCACTCTCTCCATTTATTTCCCCCTCTCCCTCCCTCACTCTCTCCATTTATTTCTCACTCTCTCCATTTATTTGTCCCTCTCCCTCCCTCACTCTCTCCATTTTTCTCTCCCTCCCACACTCTCTGCATTTCTTTCTCCCTCTCCCTCTCTCACTCACTCCATTTATTTCTTCCTCTCTCACTCTCTTCATTTAATTCTCATTCCCTCTCCCTCACTCTCTCCATTTATTTCTCCATCTCCCTCATTCACGCTCTCCATTTATTTCTCCCTCTCCCTCCCTCACTCTCTCCATTTATTTCTCCATCTCCCTCATTCACGCTCTCCATTTATTTCTCCCTCTCCCTCACTCACTCTCTCCATTTATTTCTCCCTCCCTCACTCTCTCCATTTGTTTCTCCCTCTTCCTGTCTCACTCTCTCCATTTATTTCTCCCCCTCCCTCATTCACTCTCTCCATTTATTTCTCCCTCTCCCTCTCTCACTCACACCATTTATTTCTCCCTCTCCCTCCCTCACTCTCTCCATTTGTTTCTCCCTCTACCTCTCTCACTCTCCCCATTTATTTCTCCCCCTCCCTCATTCACTCTCTCCATTAATTTCTCCCTCTCCCTCTCTCACTCACACCGTTTATTTCTCCCTCTCTCACTCTCTCCATTTATTTCTCTCTCTCTCGCCCTAACTCTCTCCATATATTTCTCCCTCTCCCTCTCTCACTCTCTCCATTTATTTTTCCCTCTCCGTCCTCACTCTCTCCTTTTATTTCTCTCTCTCTCACTCTCTCCATTTATTTCTCCGTCTCCCTGCCTTAATCTCTCCATTTATTTCTCCCTCTCCCTCCCTCACTCTCTCCATTTATTTCCCCCTCTCCCTCCCTCACTCTCTCCATTTATTTCTCACTCTCTCCATTTATTTCTCCCTCTCCCTCTCTCACTCTCTCCATTTATTTCAGCCCCTCCCTCAATCACTCTCTCCATTTGTTTCTCCCTCTCCCTCCCTCACTCTCTCCATTTTTCTCTCCCTCCCACACTCTCTGCATTTCTTTCTCCCTCTCCCTCTCTCACTCACTCCATTTATTTCTCCTTCTCTCACACTCTCCATTTATTTCTTCCTCTCACTCACTTCATTTAATTCTCCTTCCCTCTCCCTCACTCTCTCCATTTATTTCTCCATCTCCCTCATTCACGCTCTCCATTTATTGATCCCTCTCCCTCACTCACTCTCTCCATTTATTTCTCCCTCCCTCACTCTCTCCATTTGTTTCTCCCTCTTCCTGTCTCACTCTCTCCATTTATTTCTCCCCCTCCCTCATTCACTCTCTCCATTTATTCCTCCCTCTCCCTCATTCACTCTCTCCATTTATTTCTCCCTCTCCCTCACTCACTCTCTCCATTTATTTCTCCCTCTCCCTCCCTCACTCTCTTCATTTGTTTCTCCCTCTACCTCTCTCACTCTCCCCATTTATTTCTCCCCCTCCCTCATTCACTCTCTCCATTTATTTCTCCCTCTCCCTCTCTCACTCACACCATTTATTTTTCCCTCTCCGTCCTCACTCTCTCCTTTGATTTCTCGCTCTCTCACTCTCCCCATTTATTTTTCCCTCTCCGTCCTCTCTCTCTCCTTTTATTTCTCTCTCTCTCACTCTCTCCATTTATTTCTCCGTCTCCCTCCCTTAATCTCTCCATTTATTTCTCCTTCTCCCTCCCTCACTCTCTCCATTTATTTCCCCCTCTCCCTCCCTCACTCTCTCCATTTATTTTTCACTCTCTCCATTTATTTCTTCCTCTCCCTCTCTCACTCTCTCCATTTATTTCAGCCCCTCCCTCAATCACTCTCTCCATTTATTTGTCCCTCTCCCTCCCTCACTCTCACCATTTATTTCAGCCCCTCCCTCAATCACTCTCTCCATTTATTTGTCCCTCTCCCTCCCTCACTCTTTCCATTTTTCTCTCCCTCCCACACTCTCTCCATTTCTTTCTCCCTCTCCCTCTCTCACTCACTCCATTTATTTCTCCTTCTCTCACACTCTCCATTTATTTCTTCCTCTCTCACTCTCTTCATTTAATTCTCCTTCCCTCTCCCTCACTCTCTCCATTTATTTCTCCCCCTCCCTCATTCACTCTCTTCATTTATTTCTCCCTCTCCCTTACTCACTCTCTCCATTTATTTCTCCCTCTCCCTCTCTCACTCTCTTCATTTATTTCTCCTTCTCCCACTCTCAATTTATTTTTCTCTCTCCCTCCCTCACACTCTCCATTTATTTCTCCCTCTCCCTCTCTCACTCACACCATTTATTTCTCCCTTTCTCACTCTCTCCATTAATTTCTCCCACTCCCTCTCTCACTCACACCATTTATTTCTCCCTCTCTCACTCTCTTCATTTAATTCTCCCTCCCTCTCCCTCACTCTCTCCATTTATTTCTCCATCTCCCTCACTCACTCTCTCCATTTATTTCTCCCTCTCCGTTTCTCACTCTCTCCATTTATTTCTCCCTCTCTCACTCTCTCCATTTATTTCTCCCTCTCCCTCACACCATTTATTTCTCCCTGCCTTACTCTCTCCATTTATTTCACCCGCTCCCTCCCTCACTCTCTCCATTTATTTCTCCCACTCCCTCCCTCATTCTCTCCATTTATGTCTGCCTCTCCCTCCCTCACTCTCTCCATTTATTTCTCCCTCTCTCACTCTCTCCATTATTTCTCCCTCTCCCTCACTCTCTCCATTTATGTCTGCCTCTTCCTCTCTCACTCTCTCCATTTATTTCTCCCTCTCCCTCCCTCACTCTCTCCATTTATTTCTCCCTCTCCCTCTCTCACTCACTCCATTTATTTCTCCTTCTCTCACACTCCATTTATTTCTTCCTCTCTCACTCTCTTCATTTAATTCTCCTTCCCTCTCCCTCACTCTCTCCATTTATTTCTCCATCTCCCTCACTCTCTCCATTTATTTCTCCCTCTCCCTTTCTCACTCTCTCCATTTATTTCTCCCTCTCCCTCTCTCAATTTCTCCATTTATTTCTCCTTCCCCCTTTCTCATTCACTTCATTTATTTCTCCCTCTCCCTCCGTCACTCTCTCCATTTATTTCTCCCTCTCCCTTTCTCACTCTCTCCATTTATTTCTCCCTCTCCCTTTCTCCCTCTCTCCATTTATTTCTCCCTCTCCCTCTCTCAATTTCTCCATTTATTTCTCCCTCTCCCTTTCTCATTCACTTCATTTATTTCTCCCTCTACCTCTCTCACTCTCTCCATTTATTTCTCCCTCACCCTCACTCACTCTCTCCGTTTATTTCTGCCTCTCCCTCTCTCACTCTCTCCATTTATTTCTCCCTCTCCCTCACTCTCTCCATTTATTTATCCCTCTCCCTCTCTCAATTTCTCCATTTATTTCTCCCTCTCCCTCTCTCACTCTCTCCATTTATTTTTGCCCTTACCTCATTCACTCTCTCCATTCATTCCTCCCTGTCCCTCACTCACTCTCTCCATTAATTTCTCCCTCTGCCTTTCTCACTCTCTCCATTTATTTCCCCCTCTACCTCTCCCTCTCCATTTATTTCACCCTCTCCCTCTCTCAATTTATTTCTTCCTCTCCCTTTCTCACTCTCTCCATTTATTCCTCCCTCACCCTCACTCACTCCCTCCATTTCTTTCTCCCTCTCCCTCTCTCACTCTCTCCATTTATTTCTCTCTCTCACACTCTCCATTTGTTTCTTCCTCTCCCTCTCTCACTCACACCATTTATTTCTCCCTCTCTGACTCTATTCATTTAATTCTCCCTCTCTCTCCCTCACTCCCTCCATTTATTTCTCCATCTCCCTCACTCTCTCCATTTATTTCTTCCTCTCACTTTCTCACTCTCTCCATTTATTTCTCCCTTTCCCTCTCTCACTCTCTCCATTTATTTCTCCCTCTCCCTCTCTCAATTTCTCCATTTATTTCTCCCTCTCCCTTTCTCATTCACTTCATTTATTTCTCCCTCTCCCTCTCTCATTCTCCCCATTTGTTTCTCCCTGTCTTACTCTCTCCATTTATTTCTCCTACTCCCTCCCTCACTCTCTCCATTTATGTCTCCCTCTCCCTCCCTCACTCTCTCCATTTATTTCTCCCTCTCCCTTTCTCACTCTCTCCATTTATTTATCCCTCTCCCTCTCTCACTCGTTCCATTTATTTCTCCCACTCTCACTCACTCCAATTGTTTCTCCCTCTCCCTCCCTCACTCTCTCCATTTATGTCTGCCTCTTCCTCTCTCACTCTCTCCATTTATTTCTCCCTCTCCCTCCCTCACTCTCTCCATTTGTTTCTCCCTCGACCTCTCTCACTCTCCCCATTTATTTCTCCCCCTCCCTCATTCACTCTCTCCATTTATTTCTCCCTCTCCCTCTCTCACTCACACCATTTATTTCTCCCTCTCTCACTCTCTCCATTTATTTCAGCCCCACCCTCAATCACTCTCTCCATTTATTTCTCACTCTCTCCATTTATTTCTCCCTCTCTCACTCTCTCCATTTATTTCTCTCTCTCTCGCCCTAACTCTCTCCATATATTTCTCCTTCTCCCTCTCTCACTCTCTCCATTTATTTTTCCCTCTCCGTCCTCACTCTCTCCTTTTATTTCTCTCTCTCTCACTCTCTCCATTTATTTCTCCGTATCCCTCCCTTAACCTCTCCACTTATTTCTCCCTCTCCCTTCCTCACTCTCTCCATTTATTTCCCCCTCTCCCTCCCTCACTCTCTCCATTTATTTCTCACTCTCTCCATTTATTTGTCCCTCTCCCTCCCTCACTCTCTCCATTTTTCTCTCCCTCCCACACTCTCTGCATTTCTTTCTCCCTCTCCCTCTCTCACTCACTCCATTTATTTCTTCCTCTCTCACTCTCTTCATTTAATTCTCATTCCCTCTCCCTCACTCTCTCCATTTATTTCTCCATCTCCCTCATTCACGCTCTCCATTTATTTCTCCCTCTCCCTCCCTCACTCTCTCCATTTATTTCTCCATCTCCCTCATTCACGCTCTCCATTTATTTCTCCCTCTCCCTCACTCACTCTCTCCATTTATTTCTCCCTCCCTCACTCTCTCCATTTGTTTCTCCCTCTTCCTGTCTCACTCTCTCCATTTATTTCTCCCCCTCCCTCATTCACTCTCTCCATTTATTTCTCCCTCTCCCTCTCTCACTCACACCATTTATTTCTCCCTCTCCCTCCCTCACTCTCTCCATTTGTTTCTCCCTCTACCTCTCTCACTCTCCCCATTTATTTCTCCCCCTCCCTCATTCACTCTCTCCATTAATTTCTCCCTCTCCCTCTCTCACTCACACCGTTTATTTCTCCCTCTCTCACTCTCTCCATTTATTTCTCTCTCTCTCGCCCTAACTCTCTCCATATATTTCTCCCTCTCCCTCTCTCACTCTCTCCATTTATTTTTCCCTCTCCGTCCTCACTCTCTCCTTTTATTTCTCTCTCTCTCACTCTCTCCATTTATTTCTCCGTCTCCCTGCCTTAATCTCTCCATTTATTTCTCCCTCTCCCTCCCTCACTCTCTCCATTTATTTCCCCCTCTCCCTCCCTCACTCTCTCCATTTATTTCTCACTCTCTCCATTTATTTCTCCCTCTCCCTCTCTCACTCTCTCCATTTATTTCAGCCCCTCCCTCAATCACTCTCTCCATTTGTTTCTCCCTCTCCCTCCCTCACTCTCTCCATTTTTCTCTCCCTCCCACACTCTCTGCATTTCTTTCTCCCTCTCCCTCTCTCACTCACTCCATTTATTTCTCCTTCTCTCACACTCTCCATTTATTTCTTCCTCTCACTCACTTCATTTAATTCTCCTTCCCTCTCCCTCACTCTCTCCATTTATTTCTCCATCTCCCTCATTCACGCTCTCCATTTATTGATCCCTCTCCCTCACTCACTCTCTCCATTTATTTCTCCCTCCCTCACTCTCTCCATTTGTTTCTCCCTCTTCCTGTCTCACTCTCTCCATTTATTTCTCCCCCTCCCTCATTCACTCTCTCCATTTATTTCTCCCTCTCCCTCACTCACTCTCTCCATTTATTTCTCCCTCTCCCTCCCTCACTCTCTTCATTTGTTTCTCCCTCTACCTCTCTCACTCTCCCCATTTATTTCTCCCCCTCCCTCATTCACTCTCTCCATTTATTTCTCCCTCTCCCTCTCTCACTCACACCATTTATTTTTCCCTCTCCGTCCTCACTCTCTCCTTTGATTTCTCGCTCTCTCACTCTCCCCATTTATTTTTCCCTCTCCGTCCTCTCTCTCTCCTTTTATTTCTCTCTCTCTCACTCTCTCCATTTATTTCTCCGTCTCCCTCCCTTAATCTCTCCATTTATTTCTCCTTCTCCCTCCCTCACTCTCTCCATTTATTTCCCCCTCTCCCTCCCTCACTCTCTCCATTTATTTTTCACTCTCTCCATTTATTTCTTCCTCTCCCTCTCTCACTCTCTCCATTTATTTCAGCCCCTCCCTCAATCACTCTCTCCATTTATTTGTCCCTCTCCCTCCCTCACTCTCACCATTTATTTCAGCCCCTCCCTCAATCACTCTCTCCATTTATTTGTCCCTCTCCCTCCCTCACTCTTTCCATTTTTCTCTCCCTCCCACACTCTCTCCATTTCTTTCTCCCTCTCCCTCTCTCACTCACTCCATTTATTTCTCCTTCTCTCACACTCTCCATTTATTTCTTCCTCTCTCACTCTCTTCATTTAATTCTCCTTCCCTCTCCCTCACTCTCTCCATTTATTTCTCCCCCTCCCTCATTCACTCTCTTCATTTATTTCTGCCTCTCCCTCTCTCACTCTCTCCATTTATTTCTCCCTCTCCGTCTCTAACTCTCTTCATTTATTTCTCCTTCTCCCTCTCTCAATTTATTTTTCTCTCTCCCTCCCTCACACTCTCCATTTATTTCTCCCTCTCCCTCTCTCACTCACACCATTTATTTCTCCCTTTCTCACTCTCTCCATTAATTTCTCCCACTCCCTCTCTCACTCACACCATTTATTTCTCCCTCTCTCACTCTCTTCATTTAATTCTCCCTCCCTCTCCCTCACTCTCTCCATTTATTTCTCCATCTCCCTCACTCACTCTCTCCATTTATTTCTCCCTCTCCGTTTCTCACTCTCTCCATTTATTTCTCCCTCTCTCACTCTCTCCATTTATTTCTCCCTCTCCCTCACACCATTTATTTCTCCCTGCCTTACTCTCTCCATTTATTTCACCCGCTCCCTCCCTCACTCTCTCCATTTATTTCTCCCACTCCCTCCCTCATTCTCTCCATTTATGTCTGCCTCTCCCTCCCTCACTCTCTCCATTTATTTCTCCCCTCTCTCACTCTCTCCATTATTTCTCCCTCTCCCTCACTCTCTCCATTTATGTCTGCCTCTTCCTCTCTCACTCTCTCCATTTATTTCTCCCTCTCCCTCCCTCACTCTCTCCATTTATTTCTCCCTCTCCCTCTCTCACTCACTCCATTTATTTCTCCTTCTCTCACACTCCATTTATTTCTTCCTCTCTCACTCTCTTCATTTAATTCTCCTTCCCTCTCCCTCACTCTCTCCATTTATTTCTCCATCTCCCTCATGCACTCTCTCCATTTATTTCTCCCTCTCGCTTACTCACTCTCTCCATTTACTTCTCCCCTCCCTCACTCACTCTCTCCATTTATTTCTCCATCCCGCACTCTCTCCATTTGTTCCTCCCTCTTCCCGTCTCACTCTCTCCATTTATTTCTCCCTCTCCCTGTCTCACTCTCTCCTTTTTTTGTCCCTCTACCTCTCTCACTCTCTCCATTTATTTCCCCCGCTCCCTTACTCACTCTCTCCATTTATTTCTCCCTCTCCCTCTCTCACTCTCGTCATTTATATCTCCTTCACCCTCTCTCACTCTCTCTATTTATTTTTCTGTCTCCCTCCCTCACACTCTCCATTTATTTCTCCCTCTCCCTCTCTCACTCACACCAGTTATTTCTCCCTCTCTCACACTCTCCATTTGTTTCTTCTACTCCCTCTCTCACTCACACCATTTATTTCTCCCTCTCACTCTCTCCATTAATTTCTCCCTCTCCCTCGCTCACTCACACCATTTATTTCTCCCTCTCTCACTCTCTTCATTTAATTCTCCCCCCCTCTACCTCACTCTCTCCATTTGTTTCTCCCTCTACCTCTCTCACTCTCCCCATTTATTTCTCCCCCTCCCTCATTCACTCTCTCCATTTATTTCTCCCGCTCCCTCTCTCACTCACACCATTTATTTCTCCCTCTCTCACTCTCTCCATTTATTTCTCTCTCTCTCGCCCTAACTCTCGCCATATATTTCTCCCTCTCCCTCTCTCACTCTCTCCATTTATTTTTCCCTCTCCGTCTTCACTCTCTCCTTTTATTTCTCTCTCTCACACTCTCTCCATTTATTTCTCCGTCTCCCTCCCTTAATCTCTCCATTTATTTCTCCCTCTCCCTCTCTCACTCACACCATTTATTTCTCCCCCTCCCTCATTCACTCTCTCCATTTATTTCTCCCTCTCCCTCTCTCACTCACACCATTTATTTCTCCCTCTCTCACTCTCTTCATTTAATTCTCCCCCCCTCTACCTCACTCTCTCCATTTATTTCTCCCTCTCCCTCCCTCACTCTCTCCATTTGTTTCTCCCTCTACCTCTCTCACTCTCCCCATTTATTTCTCCCCCTCCCTCATTCACTCTATCCATTTATTTCCCCCTCTCCCTCTCTCACTCTCTCCATTTATTTCAGCCCCTCCCTCAATCACTCTCTCCATTTATTTCTCCCTCTCCCTTACTCACTCTCTCCATTTATTTCTCCCTCTCCCTCTCTAACTCTCTTCATTTATTTCTCCTTCTCCCTCTCTCAATTTATTTTTCTCTCTCCCTCCCTCACACTCTCCATTTATTTCTCCCTCTCCCTCTCTCACTCTCTCCATTTATTTCTCACTCTCTCCATTTATTTCTCCCTCACTCACTCTCTCCATTTATTTCTCACTCCCTCACTCTCTCCATTTGTTTCTCCCTCTTCCTGTCTCACTCTCTCCATTTATTTCTCCCCCTCCCTCATTCACTCTCTCCATTTATTTCTCCCTCTCCCTCTCTATCTATCTTCATTTATTTCTCCTTCTCCCTCCCTCAATTTATTTTTCTCTCTCCCTCCCTCACACTCTCCATTTATTTCTCCCTCTCCCTCTCTCACTCACACCATTTATTTCTCCCTCTCTCACTCTCTCCATTTATTTCTCCCTCTCCCTCTCTCACTCTCTCCATTTATTTCTCCCTCTCCCTCTTACACTCACTCCATTTATTTCTCCCACTCCCTCCTTCACTCTCTCCATTTAGTTCTCCTACTCCCTCCCTCACTCTCTCCATTTATTTCTCCCTTTCCCTCTCTCACTCTCTCCATTTATTTCTCCCTCTCCCCTCTCTCACTCTCTCCATTTGTTTCTCCCTCTCCCTTACTCACTCTCTCCATTTATTTCTCCCTCTCCCTCTCTCACTCTCTTTTTTTTGTCCCTCTACCTCTCTCACTCTCTCCATTTATTTCTCCCCCTCCCTCATTCACTCTTTCCATTTATTTCTCCCTCTCCCTTTCTCATTCTCTTCATTTAATTCTCCTTCTCCCTCTCTCTCTCTCTATTTATTTCTCTCTCTCCCTCCCTCACACTCTCCATTTATTTCTCCCTCTCCCTCTCTCAATCACACCCGTTATTTCTCCCTCTCTCACACTCTCCATTTGTTTCTTCCTCTCCCTCTCTCACTCACACCATTTATTTCTCCCTCTCTGACTCTCTTCATTTAATTCTCACTCTCTCTCCCTCACTCTCTCCATTTATTTCTCCATCTCCCTCACTCTCTCCATTTATTTCTCCCTCTCCCTTTCTAATTCGCTCCATTTATTTCTCCCTCTCCCTCTCATCACTCTCCCCATTTATTTCTCCCCCTCCCTCTCTCCATTTGTTTCTCCACTCCCCCCGTCACTCTCTCCATGTATTTCTCCCTCTCCCTTTCTCACTCTCTCCATTTATTTCTCCCTCTCCCTCTCTCAATTTCTCCATTTATTTCTCCCTCCCCCTTTCTCATTCACTTCATTTATTTCTCCCTCTCCTCTCTTACTCTCCCCATTTATTTCTCCCTCTCCCTCTCTCCATTTGTTTCTCCCACTCCCTCCCTCACTCTCTCCATTTATGTCTCCCTCTCCCTCCGTAACTCTCTCCATTTATTTCTCCCTCTCCCTCTCTCCATTTATTTCTCCCTCTCCCTCTCTCACTCTCTCCATTTATTTTTGCCCCTCCCTCATTCACTCTCTCCATTCATTCCTCCCTGTCCCTCACTCACTCTCTCCATTTATTTCCCCCTCTCCCTCTCCCTCTCCATTTATTTCACCCTCTCCCTCTCTCAATTTATTTCTTCCTCTCCCTTTCTCACTCTCTCCATTTATTCCTCCCTCACCCTCACTCACACTCTCCATTTGTTTCTTCCTCTCCCTCTCTCACTCACACCATTTATTTCTCCCTCTCTGACTCTCTTCATTTAATTCTCCCTCTCTCTCCCTCACTCTCTCCATTTATTTCTCCATCTCCCTCACTCTCTCCATTTATTTCTCCCTCTCCCTTTCTCACTCTCTCCATTTATTTCTCCCTTTCCCTCTCTCACTCTCTCCATTTATTTCTCCTACTCCCTCCCTCACTCTCTCCATTTATGACTCCCTCTCCCTCCCTCACACTCTCCATTTATTTCTCCCTCTCCCTCTCTCACTCTCTCCATTTATTTTTGCCCCTCCCTCATTCACTCTCTCCATTTATGTCTCCCTCTCCCTCTCTCACTCTCTCCATTTATTTCTCCCTCACCCTCACTCTCTTAATTTACTTCTCCCTCTCCCTCTCTCACTCTCTCCATTTATTTCTCCCTCTCCCTCTCTCACTCTCTCCATTTATTTTTCCCTCTCCGTCCTCACTCTCTCCTTTTATTTCTCTCTCTCTCACTCTCTCCATTTATTTCTCCGTCTCCCTCCCTTAATCTCTCCATTTATTTCTCCCTCTCCCTCCCTCACTCTCTCCATTTATTTCCCCCTCTCCCTCCCTCACTCTCTCCATTTATTTCTCACTCTCTCCATTTATTTCTCCCTCTCCCTCTCTCTCTCTCCATTTATTTCAGCCCCTCCCTCAATCACTCTCTCCATTTGTTTCTCCCTCTCCCTCCCTCACTCTCTCCATTTTTCTCTCCCTCCCACACTCTCTGCATTTCTTTCTCCCTCTCCCTCTCTCACTCACTCCATTTATTTCTCCTTCTCTCACACTCTCCATTTATTTCTTCCTCTCTCACTCTCTTCATTTAATTCTCCTTCCCTCTCCCTCACTCTCTCCATTTATTTCTCCCCCTCCCTCATTCACTCTCTTCATTTATTTCTGCCTCTCCCTCTCTCACTCTCTCCATTTATTTCTCCCTCTCCGTCTCTAACTCTCTTCATTTATTTCTCCTTCTCCCTCTCTCAATTTATTTTTCTCTCTCCCTCCCTCACACTCTCCATTTATTTCTCCCTCTCCCTCTCTCACTCACACCATTTATTTCTCCCTTTCTCACTCTCTCCATTAATTTCTCCCACTCCCTCTCTCACTCACACCATTTATTTCTCCCTCTCTCACTCTCTTCATTTAATTCTCCTTCCCTCTCCCTCACTCACACCATTTATTTCTCCCTCTCTCACTCTCTTCATTTAATTCTCCTTCCCTCTCCCTCACTCTCTCCATTTATTTCTCCCACTCCCTCACTCACTCTCTCCATTTATTTCTCCCTCCCTCACTCTCTCCATTTGTTTCTCCCTCTTCCTGTCTCACTCTCTCCATTTATTTCTCCCCCTCCCTCATTCACTCTCTCCATTTATTTCTCCCTCTCCCTTACTCACTCTCTCCATTTATTTCTCCCTCTCCCTCTCTCACTCTCTTCATTTATTTCTCCTTCTCCCTCTCTCAATTTATTTTTCTCTCTCCCTCCCTCACACTCTCCATTTATTTCTCCCACTCCCTCTCTCACTCACACCATTTATTTCTCCCTCTCACTCTCTCCATTAATTTCTCCCACTCCCTCTCTCATTCTCTCCATTTATTTCTCCATCTCCCTCACTCACTCTCTCCATTTATTTCTCCCTCTCCGTTTCTCACTCTCTCCATTTATTTCTACATCTCCCTCACTCACTCTTTCCATTTATTTCTCCCTCTCCGTTTCTCACTCTCTCCATTTATTTCTCCCTCTCCCTCTCACACTCTCTCCATTTATTTCTCCCTCTCCCTCTCACACTCTATCCATTTATTTCTCCCTCTCTGTCCCTCCATTTATTTCACTCGCGCCCTCCCTCACTCTCTCCATTTATTTCTCCCACTCCCTCCCTCACTCTCTCCATTTATGTCTCCCTCTCCCCCCCTCACTCTCTCCATTTATTTCTCACTCTCTCACTCTCTTCATTTATTCTCCTTCCCTCTCCCTCACTCTCTCCATTTATTTCAGCCCCTCCCTCAATCACTCTCTCCATTTATTTGTCCCTCTTCCTCTCTCACTCTTTCCATTTATTTCTCCCTCTCCCTCCCTCACTCTCTCCATTTATTTCTCCCTCTCCCTCTCTCACTCACTCCATTTATTTCTTCCTCTCTCACTCTCTTCATTTATTCTCCTTCCCTCACCCTCACTCTCTCCATTTATTTCTCCATCTCCCTCATTCACTCTCTTCATTTATTTCTCCCTCTCCCTCACTCACGCTCTCCATTTATTTCTCCCTCTCCCTCACTCTCTCCATTTGTTTCTCCCTCTTCCTGTCTCACTCTCTCCATTTATTTCTCCCCCTCCCTCATTCACTCTCTCCATTTATTTCTCCCTCTCCCTTACTCACTCTCTCCATTTATTTCTCCCTCTCCCTCTCTCACTCTCTTCATTTATTTCTCCTTCTCCCTCTCTCAATTTATTTTTCTCTCTCCCTCCCTCACACTCTCCATTTATTTCTCCCTCTCCCTCTCTCACTCACACCATTTATTTCTCCCTTTCTCACTCTCTCCATTTATTTTTCCCTCTCCGTCCTCACTCTCTCCTTTTATTTCTCGCTCTCTCACTCTCTCCATTTATTTCTCCCACTCCCTCCCTCACTCTCTCCATTTAGTTCTCCAACTCCCTCCCTCACTCTCTCCATTTATTTCTCCCTTTCCCTCTCTCACTCTCTCCATTTATTTCTCTCTCTCCCTCTCTCACTCTCTCCATTTGTTTCTCCCTCTCCCTCTCTCACTCTCTCCATTTATTTCTTCCTCTCCCTCTCTCACTCTCTTTTTTTTGTCCCTCTACCTCTCTCACTCTCTCCATTTATTTCTCCCCCTCCCTCATTCACTCTTTCCATTTATTTCTCCCTCTCCCTTACTCACTCTCTCCATTTATATCTCATTCTCCCTCTCTCACTCTCTTCATTTCATTCTCCTTCTCCCTCTCTCTCTCTCTATTTATTTCTCTCTCTCCCACCCTCACACTCTCCATTTATTTCTCCCTCTCCCTCTCTCACTCACACCCGTTATTTCTCCCTCTCTCACACTCTCCATTTGTTTCTTCCTCTCCCTCTCTCACTCACACCATTTATTTCTCCCTCTCCGACTCTCTTCATTTAATTCTCACTCTCTCTCCCTCACTCTCTCCATTTATTTCTCCATCTCCCTCACTCTCTCCATTTATTTCTCCCTCTCCCTTTCTAACTCGCTCCATTTATTTCTCCCACTCCCTCTCTCAATTTCTCCATTTATTTCTCCCTCCCCTTTCTCATTCACTTCATTTATTTCTCCCTCTCCATCTCCCTCTCTCACTCTCCCCATTTATTTCTCCCTCTCCCTCTCTCCATTTGTTTCTACCACTCCCTCCCTCACTCTCTCCATTTATATCTCCCACTCCCTCTCTCATTCTCTCCATTTATTTCTCCATCTCCCTCACTCACTCTCTCCATTTATTTCTCCCTCTCCGTTTCTCACTCTCTCCATTTATTTCTACATCTCCCTCACTCACTCTTTCCATTTATTTCTCCCTCTCCGTTTCTCACTCTCTCCATTTATTTCTCCCTCTCCCTCGCTCACTCTCTCCATTTATTTCTCCCTCTCCCTCACACCATTTATTTCTCCCTGCCTTCCTCTCTCAATTTATTTCTCCCTCTCCCTCTCACACTCTCTCCATTTATTTCTCCCTCTCCCTCTCACACTCTATCCATTTATTTCTCCCTCTCTGTCCCTCCATTTATTTCACTCGCTCCCTCCCTCACTCTCTCCATTTATTTCTCCCACTCCCTCCCTCACTCTCTCCATTTATGTCTCCCTCTCCCTCCCTCACTCTCTCCATTTATTTCTCACTCTCTCACTCTCTCCATTTATGTCTGCCTCTTCCTCTCTCACTCTTTCCATTTATTTCTCCCTCTCCCTCCCTCACTCTCTCCATTTATTTCTCCCTCTCCCTCTCTCACTCACTCCATTTATTTCTTCCTCTCTCACTCTCTTCATTTATTCTCCTTCCCTCTCCCTCACTCTCTCCATTTATTTCTCCATCTCCCTCATTCACTCTCTCCATTTATTTCTCCCTCTCCCTCACTCACGCTCTCCATTTATTTCTCCCTCTCCCTCACTCTCTCCATTTGTTTCTCCCTCTTCCTGTCTCACTCTCTCCATTTATTTCTCCCCCTCCCTCATTCACTCTCTCCATTTATTTCTCCCTCTCCCTTACTCACTCTCTCCATTTATTTTTCTCTCTCCCTCCCTCACACTCTCCATTTATTTCTCCCTCTCCCTCTCTCACTCACACCATTTATTTCTCCCTCTCTCACTCTCTCCATTAATTTCTCCCTCTCCCTCTCTCACTCACACCATTTATTTCTCCCTCTCTCACTCTCTCCATATATTTCTCCCTCTCCCTCTCTCACTCTCTCGATATATTTCTCCCTCTCCCTCTCTCACTCTCTCCATTTATTTTTCCCTCTCCGTCCTCACTCTCTCCTTTTATTTCTCGTCCTCTCACTCTCTCCATTTATTTCTCCCACTCCCTCCCTCACTCTCTCCATTTAGTTCTCCTACTCCCTCCCTCACTCTCTCCATTTATTTCTCCCTTTCCCTCTCTCACTCTCTCCATTTATTTCTCTCTCTCCCTCTCTCACTCTCTCCATTTGTTTCTCCCTCTCCCTCTCTCACTCTCTCCATTTATTTCTTCCTCTCCCTCTCTCTCTCTTTTTTTGTCCCTCTACCTCTCTCACTCTCTCCATTTATTTCTCCCCCTCCCTCATTCACTCTTTCCATTTATTTCTCCCTCTCCCTTACTCACTCTCTCCATTTATATCTCATTCTCCCTCTCTCACTCTCTTCATTTCATTCTCCTTCTCCCTCTCTCTCTCTCTATTTATTTCTCTCTCTCCCACCCTCACACTCTCCATTTATTTCTCCCTCTCCCTCTCTCAATCACACCCGTTATTTCTCCCTCTCTCACACTCTCCATTTGTTTCTTCCTCTCCCTCTCACACTCACACCATTTATTTCTCCCTCTCTGACTCTCTTCATTTAATTCTCACTCTCTCTCCCTCACTCTCTCCATTTATTTCTCCATCTCCCTCACTCTCTCCATTTATTTCTCCCTTTCCCTTTCTAACTCGCTCCATTTATTTCTCCCACTCCCTCTCTCAATTTCTCCATTTATTTCTCCCTCCCCTTTCTCATTCACTTCATTTATTTCTCCCTCTCCCTCTCTCACTCTCCCCATTTATTTCTCCCTCTCCCTCTCTCCATTTGTTTCTACCACTCCCTCTCTCACTCTCTCCATTTATTTCTCCCTCTCCCTCTCTCACTCTCTCCATTTATTTTTGCCCCTCCCTCATTCACTCTCTCCATTCATTCCTCCCTGTCCCTCACTCACTCTCTCCATTTATTTCTCCCTCTCCCTCTCTCACTCTCTCCATTTATTTTTGCCCCTCCCTCATTCACTCTCTCCATTCATTCCTCCCTGTCCCTCACTCACTCTCTCAATTTATTTTTCTCTCTCCCTCCCTCACACTCTCCATTTATTTCTCCCTCTCCCTCTCTCACTCACACCATTTATTTCTCCCTCTCTCACTCTCTCCATTAATTTCTCCCTCTCTCACTCACACCATTTATTTCTCCCTCTCTCAATCTCTCCATATATTTCTCCCTCTCCCTCTCTCACTCTCTCCATTTATTTTTCCCTCTCCGTCCTCACTCTCTCCTTTTATTTCTCGCTCTCTCACTCTCTCCATTTATTTCTCCCTCTCCCTCCCTCACTCTCTCCATTTATTTCTCCCTCTCCCTCTCTCACTCTCTCCATTTATTTCTCCCTCTCCCTCTCTCACTCTCTCCATTTATTTCTCCCTCACCCTCACTCACGCTCTCCATTTATTTCTCCCACTCCCTCCCTCACTCTCTCCATTTAGTTCTCCTACTCCCTCCCTCACTCTCTCCATTTATTTCTCCCTTTCCCTCTCTCACTCTCTCCATTTATTTCTCCCTCTCCCTCTCTCACTCTCTCCATTTGTTTCTCCCTCTCCCTCTCTCACTCTCTCCATTTATTTCTTCCTCTCCCTCTCTCACTCTCTTTTTTTTGTCCCTCTACCTCTCTCACTCTCTCCATTTATTTCTCCCCCTCCCTCATTCACTCTTTCCATTTATTTCTCCCTCTCCCTTACTCACTCTCTCCATTTATATCTCATTCTCCCTCTCTCACTCTCTTCATTTAATTCTCCTTCTCCCTCTCTCTCTCTCTATTTATTTCTCTCTCTCCCACCCTCACACTCTCCATTTATTTCTCCCTCTCCCTCTCTCACTCACTCCATTTATTTCTCCTTCTCTCACACTCCCCATTTATTTCTTCCTCTCTCACTCTCTTCATTTAATTCTCCTTCCCTCTCCCTCACTCTCTCCATTTATTTCTCCCCCTCCCTCGTTCACTCTCTCCATTTATTTCTCCATCTCCCTTACTCACTCTCTCCATTTATTTCTCCCTCTCCCTCTCTAACTCTCTTCATTTATTTCTCCCTCTCTCTCTCTCTATTTATTTCTCTCTCTCCCTCCCTCACACTCTCCATTTATTTCTCCCTCTCCCTCTCTCAATCACACCCGTTATTTCTCCCTCTCTCACACTCTCCATTTGTTTCTTCCTCTCCCTCTCTCACTCACACCATTTATTTCTCCCTCTCTGACTCTCTTCATTTAATTCTCACTCTCTCTCCCTCACTCTCTCCATTTATTTCTCCATCTCCCTCACTCTCTCCATTTATTTCTCCCTCTCCCTTTCTAACTCGCTCCATTTATTTCACCCTCTCCATCTCTCAATTTCTCCATTTATTTCTCCCTCCCCTTTCTCATTCACTTCATTTATTTCTCCCTCTCCCTCTCTCACTCTCCCCATTTATTTCTCCCTCTCCCTCTCTCCATTTGTTTCTACCACTCCCTCCCTCACTCTCTCCATTTATATCTCCCTCTCCCTCCGTCACTCTCTCCATTTATTTCTCCCTCTCCCTCTCTCACTCTCTCCATTTATTTCTCCCTCTCCCTCTCTCACTCTCTCCATTTATTTTTGCCCCTCCCTCATTCACTCTCTCCATTCATTCCTCCCTGTCCCTCACTCACTCTCTCCATTTATTTCTCCCTCTCCCTCTCTCCATTTGTTTCTACCACTCCCTCCCTCACTCTCTCCATTTATATCTCCCTCTCCCTCCGTCACTCTCTCCATTTATTTCTCCCTCTCCCTCTCTCACTCTCTCCATTTATTTCTCCCTCTCCCTCTCTCACTCTCTCCATTTATTTTTGCCCCTCCCTCATTCACTCTCTCCATTCATTCCTCCCTGTCCCTCACTCAGTCTCTCCATTTATTTCTCCCTCTCCCTTTCTCACTCTCTCCATTTATTTCCCCCTCTACCTCTCCCTCTCCATTTATTTCACCCTCTCCCTCTCTCAATTTATTTCTTCCTCTCCCTTTCTCACTCTCTCCATTTATTCCTCCCTCACCCTCACTCACTCTCTCCATTTATTTCTGCCTCTCCCTCTCTCACTCTCTCCATTTATTTCTCCCTCACCCTCACTCTCTTAATTTACTTCTCCCTCTCCCTCTCTCACTCTCTCCACTAATTTCTCCCTCTCCCTCACTCTCTCCATTTATTTCTCCCTCTCCCTGTCTCACTCACACCATTTATTTCTCCCTCTCTCACTCTCTCCATTTATTTCTCTCTCTCTCGCCCTAACTCTCTCCATATATTTCTCCCTCTCCCTCTCTCCATTTATTTCTCTCTCTCCCTCTCTCACTCTCTCCATTTATTTTTGCCCCTCCCTCATTCACTCTCTCCATTCATTCCTCCCTGTCCCTCACTCACTCTCTCCATTTATTTCTCCCTCTCCCTTTCTAACTCTCTCCATTTATTTTCCCCTCTCCCTCTCCCTCTCCATTTATTTCACCCTCTCCCTCTCTCAATTTATTTCTTCCTCTCCCTTTCTCACTCTCTCCATTTATTCCTCCCTCACCCTCACTCACACTCTCCATTTGTTTCTTCCTCTCCCTCTCTCTCACACCATTTATTTCTCCCTCTCTGACTCTCTTCATTTAATTCTCCCTCTCTCTCCCTCACTCTCTCCATTTATTTCTCCATCTCCCTCACTCTCTCCATTTATTTCTCCCTCTCCCTTTCTCACTCTCTCCATTTATTTCTCCCTTTCCCTCTCTCCATTTATTTCTCCTACTCCCTCCCTCACTCTCTCCATTTATGTCTCCCTCTCCCTCCCTCACTCTCTCCATTTATTTCTCCCTCTCCCTCTCTCACTCTCTCCATTTATTTTTGCCCCTCCCTCATTCACTCTCTCCATTTATTTCTCCCTCTCCCTCACTCACTCTCTCCATTTATTTCTCCCTCTCCCTCACTCACTCTCTCCATTTATTTCTGCCTCTCCCTCTCTCACTCTCTCCATTTATTTCTCCCTCACCCTCACTCTCTTAATTTACTTCTCCCTCTCCCTCTCTCACTCTCTCCATTTATTTCTCCCTCTCCCTCACTCTCTCCATTTATTTCTCCCTCTCCCTCTCTCACTCTCTCCATTTATTTTTCCCTCTCCGTCCTCACTCTCTCCTTTTATTTCTCTCTCTCTCACTCTCTCCATTTATTTCTCCCTCTCCCTCCCTCACTCTCTCCATTTATTTCCCCCTCTCCCTCCCTCACTCTCTCCATTTATTTCTCACTCTCTCCATTTATTTCTCCCTCTCCCTCTCTCACTCTCTCCATTTATTTCAGCCCCTCCCTCAATCACTCTCTCCATTTGTTTCTCCCTCACCCTCCCTCACTCTCTCCATTTTTCTCTCCCTCCCACACTCTCTGCATTTCTTTCTCCCTCTCCCTCTCTCACTCACTCCATTTATTTCTCCTTCTCTCACACTCCCCATTTATTGCTTCCTCTCTCACTCTCTTCATTTAATTCTCCTTCCCTCTCCCTCACTCTCTCCATTTATTTCTCCCCCTCCCTCGTTCACTCTCTCCATTTATTTCTCCATCTCCCTTATTCACTCTCTCCATTTATTTCTCCCTCTCCCTCTCTAACTCTCTTCATTTATTTCTCCCTCTCTCTCTCTCTATTTATTTCTCTCTCTCCCACCCTCACACTCTCCATTTATTTCTCCCTCTCCCTCTCTCACTCACACCCGTTATTTCTCCCTCTCTCACACTCTCCATTTGTTTCTTCCTCTCCCTCTCTCACTCACACCATTTATTTCTCCCTCTCTGACTCTCTTCATTTAATTCTCCCTCTCTCTCCCTCACTCTCTACATTTATTTCTCCATCTCCCTCACTCTCTCCATTTATTTCTCCCTCTCCCTTTCTAACTCGCTCCATTTATTTCTCCCTCTCCCTCTCTCAATTTCTCCATTTATTTCTCCCTCCCCTTTCTCATTCACTTCATTTATTTCTCCCACTCCCTCTCTCACTCTCTCCATTAATTTTTCCCTCTCCGTCCTCACTCTCTCCTTTTATTTCACTCTCTCTCACTCTCTCCATTTATTTCCCCCTCTCCCTCCCTCACTCTCTCCATTTATTTCTCAGTCTCTCCATTTATTTCTCCCTCTCCCTCTCTCACTCTCTCCATTTATTTCAGCCCCTCCCTCAATCACTCTCTCCATTTATTTGTCCCTCTCCCTCCCTCACTCTCTCCATTTTTCTCTCCCTCCCACACTCTCTGCATTTCTTTCTCCCTCTCCCTCTCTCACTCACTCCATTTATTTCTCCGTCTCTCACACTCTCCATTTATTTCTTCCTCTCTCACTCTCTTCATTTAATTCTCCTTCCCTCTCCCTCACTCTCTCCATTTATTTCTCCATCTCCCTCATTCACTCTCTCCATTTATTTCTCCCTCTCCCTCACTCACTCTCTCCATTTATTTCTCCCTCCCTCACTCTCTCCATTTGTTTCTCCCTCTTCCTGTCTCACTCTCTCCATTTATTTCTCCCCCTCCCTCATTCACTCTCTCCATTTATTTCTCCCTCTCCCTTACTCACTCTCTCCATTTATTTGTCCCTCTCCCTGTCTAACTCTCTTCATTTATTTCTCCTTCTCCCTCTCTCAATTTATTTTTCTCTCTCCCTCCCTCACACTCTCCATTTATTTCTCCCTCTCCCTCTCTCACTCACACCATTTATTTCTCCCTCTCTCACTCTCTCCATTAATTTGTCCCTCTCCCTCTCTCACTCTCTCCATTTATTTCTCCCTCTCCCTTACTCACTCTCTCCATTTATTTCTCCCTCTCCCTTTCTAACTCGCTCCATTTATTTCTCCCTCTCCCTCTCTCAATTTCTCCATTTATTTCTCCCTCCCCTTTCTCATTCACTTCATTTATTTCTCCCACTCCCTCTCTCACTCTCTCCATTAATTTTTCCCTCTCCGTCCTCACTCTCTCCTTTTATTTCACTCTCTCTCACTCTCTCCATTTATTTCCCCCTCTCCCTCCCTCACTCTCTCCATTTATTTCTCAGTCTCTCCATTTATTTCTCCCTCTCCCTCTCTCACTCTCTCCATTTATTTCAGCCCCTCCCTCAATCACTCTCTCCATTTATTTGTCCCTCTCCCTCCCTCACTCTCTCCATTTTTCTCTCCCTCCCACACTCTCTGCATTTCTTTCTCCCTCTCCCTCTCTCACTCACTCCATTTATTTCTCCGTCTCTCACACTCTCCATTTATTTCTTCCTCTCTCACTCTCTTCATTTAATTCTCCTTCCCTCTCCCTCACTCTCTCCATTTATTTCTCCATCTCCCTCATTCACTCTCTCCATTTATTTCTCCCTCTCCCTCACTCACTCTCTCCATTTATTTCTGCCTCCCTCACTCTCTCCATTTGTTTCTCCCTCTTCCTGTCTCACTCTCTCCATTTATTTCTCCCCCTCCCTCGTTCACTCTCTCCATTTATTTCTCCCTCTCCCTTACTCACTCTCTCCATTTATTTGTCCCTCTCCCTCTCTAACTCTCTTCATTTATTTCTCCTTCTCCCTCTCTCAATTTATTTTTCTCTCTCCCTCCCTCACACTCTCCATTTATTTCTCCCTCTCCCTCTCTCACTCACACCATTTATTTCTCCCTCTCTCACTCTCTCCATTAATTTGTCCCTCTCCCTCTCTCACTCTCTCCATTTATTTCTCCCTCTCCCTTACTCACTCTCTCCATTTATTTCTCCCTCTCCGTCTCTAACTCTCTTCATTTATTTCTCCTTCTCCCTCTCTCAATTTATTTTTCTCTCTCCCTCCCTCACACTCTCCATTTATTTCTCCCTCTCCCTCTCTCACTCACACCATTTATTTCTCCCTCTCTCACTCTCTCCATATATTTCTCCCTCTCCCTCTCTCACTCTCTCCATTTATTTTTCCCTCTCCGTCCTCACTCTCTCCTTTTATTTCTCGCTCTCTCACTCTCTCCATTTATTTCTCCCTCTCCCTCCCTCACTCTCTCCATTTATTTCTCCCTCTCCCTCTCTCACTCTCTCCATTTGTTTATCCCTCTCCCTCTCTCACTCTCTCCATTTATTTCTCCCTCACCCTCACTCACTCTCTCCATTTAGTTCTCCTACTCCCTCCCTCACTCTCTCCATTTATTTCTCCCTTTCCCTCTCTCACTCTCTCCATTTATTTCTCCCTCTCCCTCTCTCACTCTCTCCATTTGTTTCTCCCTCTCCCTTACTCACTCTCTCCATTTATTTCTTCCTCTCCCTCTCTCACTCTTTTTTTTGTCCCTCTACCTCTCTCACTCTCTCCATTTATTTCTCCCCCTCCCTCATTCACTCTTTCCATTTATTTCTCCCTCTCCCTTACTCACTCTCTCCATTTATATCTCCCTCTCCCTCTCTCACCCTCTTCATTTAATTCTCCTTCTCCCTCTCTCTCTCTATTTATTTCTCTCTCTCCCTCCCTCACACTCTCCATTTGTTTCTTCCTCTCCCTCTCTCACTCACACCATTTATTTCTCCCTCTCTGACTCTCTTCATTTAATTCTCCCTCTCTCTCCCTCACTATCTCCATTTATTTCTCCATCTCCCTCACTCTCTCCATTTATTTCTCCCTCTCCCTTTCTAACTCGCTCCATTTATTTCCCCCTCTCCCTCTCCCTCTCCATTTATTTCACCCTCTCCCTCTCTCAATTTATTTCTTCCTCTCCCTTTCTCACTCTCTCTATTTATTCCTCCCTCACCCTCACTCACACACTCCATTTGTTTCTTCCTCTCCCTCTCTCTCACACCATTTATTTCTCCCTCTCTGACTCTCTTCATTTAATTCTCCCTCTCTCTCCCTCACTCTCTCCATTTATTTCTCCATCTCCCTCACTCTCTCCATTTATTTCTCCCTCTCCCTTTCTCACTCTCTCCATTTATTTCTCCCTTTCCCTCTCTCACTCTCTCCATTTATTTCTCCCTCTCCCTCTCTCAATTTCTCCATTTATTTCTCCCTCTCCCTTTCTCATTCACTTCATTTATTTCTCCCTCTCCCTCTCTCAATCTCCCCATTTGTTTCTCCCTGTCTTACTCTCTCCATTTATTTCTCCCTCTCCCTCTCTCACTCTCTCCATTTATTTCTCCCTCTCCCACTCTCACTCTCTCCATTTATTTCTCCCTCTCCCTCTCCCACTCTCACTCTCTCCATTTATTTCTCCCTCACTCTCTCCATTTATTTCTCGATCTCCCTTTCTCACTCGCTCAAATGGTTTCACACTCTCCCTCTCTCACTCGCTCTATTTATTTCTCCCTCTCCCTCTCTCACTCTCTCCATTTATTTCTCCCTCACCCTCACTCACTCTCTCCATTTATTTCTGCCTCTCCCTCTCTCACTCTCTCCATTTATTTCTACCTCACACTCACTCTCTTAATTTACTTCTCCCTCTCTCTCTCTCACTCTCTCCATTTATTTCTCCCTCTCCCTCACTCTCTCCATTTATTTCTCCCTCTCGCTCTCTCACTCACACCATATATTTCTCCCTCTCCCACTCTCTCCATTTATTTTTCCCTCTCCGTCCTCACTCTCTCCTTTTATTTCTCTCTCGCTCACTCTCTCCTTTTATTTCTCCGTCTCCCTCCCTTAATCTCTCCATTTATTTCTCCCACTCCCTCCCTCAATCTCTCCATTTATTTCTCACTCTCTCCATTTATTTCTCCCTCTCCCTCTCTCACTCTCTCCATTTATTTCAGCCCCTCCCTCAATCACTCTCTCCATTTATTTGTCCCTCTCCCTCCCTCACTCTCTCCATTTTTCTCTCCCTCCCACACTCTCTGCATTTCTTTCTCCCTCTCCCTCTCTCACTCACTCCATTTATTTCTCCTTCTCTCACACTCTCCATTTATTTCTTCATCTCTCACTCTCTTCATTTAATTCTCCTTCCCTCTCCCTCACTCTCTCCATTTATTTCTCCATCTCCCTCATTCACTCTCTCCATTTATTTCTCCCTCACTCACTCTCTCCATTTATTTCTCCCTCCCTCACTCTCTCCATTTGTTTCTCCCTCTTCCTGTCTCACTCTCTCCATTTATTTCTCCCCCTCCCTCATTCACTCTCTCCATTTATTTCTCCCTCTCCCTCTCTATCTCTCTTCATTTATTTCTCCTTCTCCCTCCCTCAATTTATTTTTCTCTCTCCCTCCCTCACACTCTCCATTTATTTCTCCCTCTCCCTCTCTCACTCACACCATTTATTTCTCCCTCTCTCACTCTCTCCATTTATTTCTCCCTAACCCTCACTCACTCTCTCCATTTATTTCTCCCACTCCCTCCTTCACTCTCTCCATTTAGTTCTCCTACTCCCTCCCTCACTCACACCATTTATTTCTCCCTCTCTGACTCTCTTCATTTAATTCTCCCTCTCTCTCCCTCACTCTCTCCATTTATTTCTCCATCTCCCTCACTCTCTCCATTTATTTCCCCCTCTCCCTCCCTCACTCTCTCCATTTATTTCTCACTCTCTCCATTTATTTCTCCCTCTCCCTCTCTCACTCTCTCCATTTATTTCAGCCCCTCCCTCAATCACTCTCTCCATTTATTTGTCCCTCTCCCTCCCTCACTCTCTCCATTTTTCTCTCCCTCCCACACTCTCTGCATTTCTTTCTCCCTCTCCCTCTCTCACTCACTCCATTTATTTCTCCTTCTCTCACACTCTCCATTTATTTCTTCCTCTCTCACTCTCTTCATTTAATTCTCCTTCCCTCTCCCTCACTCTCTCCATTTATTTCTCCATCTCCCTCATTCACTCTCTCCATTTATTTCTCCCTCTCCCTCACTCACTCTCTCCATTTATTTCTCACTCCCTCACTCTCTCCATTTGTTTCTCCCTCTTCCTGTCTCACTCTCTCCATTTATTTCTCCCCCTCCCTCATTCACTCTCTCCATTTATTTCTCCCTCTCCCCATTTATTTCTCCCTCTCCCTCTCTATCTCTCTTCATTTATTTCTCCTTCTCCCTCCCTCAATTTATTTTTCTCTCTCCCTCCCTCACACTCTCCATTTATTTCTGCCTCTCCCTCTCTCACTCACACCATTTATTTCTCCCTCTCTCCATTTATTTCTCCCTCTCCCTCTCTCACTCTCTCCATTTATTTCTCCCTCTCCCTCTCAGACTCACTCCATTTATTTCTCCCTCACCCTCACTCACTCTCTCCATTTATTTCTCCCACTCCCTCCCTCACTCTCTCCATTTAGTTCTCCTACACCCTCCCTCACTCTCTCCATTTATTTCTCCCTCTCCCTCACTCACTCTCTCCATTTATTTCTTCCTCTCCCTCTCTCACTCTCTTTTTTTTGTCCCTCTACCTCTCTCACTCTCTCCATTTATTTCTCCCCCTCCCTCATTCACTCTTTCCATTTATTTCTCCCTCTCCCTTACTCACTCTCTCCATTTATATCTCCCTCTCCCTCTCTCACTCTCTTCATTTAATTCTCCTTCTCCCTCTCTCTCTCTCTATTTATTTCTCTCTCTCCCTCCCTCACACTCTCCATTTATTTCTCCCTCTCCCTCTCTCACTCACACCCGTTATTTCTCCCTCTCTCACACTCTCCATTTGTTTCTTCCTCTCCCTCTCTCACTCACACCATTTATTTCTCCCTCTCTGACTCTCTTCATTTAATTCTCCCTCTCTCTCCCTCACTCTCTCCATTTATTTCTCCATCTCCCTCACTCTCTCCATTTATTTCTCCCTCTCCCTTTCTAACTCGCTCCATTTATTTCTCCCTCTCCCTCTCTCAATTTCTCCATTTATTTCTCCCTCCCCCTTTCTCATTCACTTCATTTATTTCTCCCTCTCCCTCTCTCACTCTCCCCATTTATTTCTCCCTCTCCCTCTCTCCATTTGTTTCTCCCACTCCCTCCCTCACTCTCTCCATTTATGTCTCCCTCTCCCTCCGTCACTCTCTCCATGTATTTCTCCCTCTCCCTTTCTCACTCTCTCCATTTATTTCTCCCTCTCCCACTCTCAATTTCTCCATTTATTTCTCCCTCCCCCTTTCTCATTCACTTCATGTATTTCTCCCTCTCCCTCTCTTACTCTCCCCATTTATTTCTTCCTCTCCCTCTCTCCATTTGTTTCTCCCAATCCCTCCCTCACTCTCTCCATTTATGTCTCCCTCTCCCTCCGTAACTCTCTCCATTTATTTCTCCCTCTCCCTCTCTCCATTTATTTCTCCCTCTCCCTCTCTCACTCTCTCCATTTATTTTTGCCCCTCCCTCATTCACTCTCTCCATTCATTCCTCCCTGTCCCTCACTCACTCTCTCCATTCATTCCTCCCTGTCCCTCACTCACTCTCTCCATTTATTTCTCCCTCTCCCTTTCTCACTCTCTCCATTTATTTCTCCCTCTCCCTTTCTCACTCTCTCCATTTATTTCTCCCTCTCCCTTTCTCACTCTCTCCATTTATTTCCCCCTCTCCCTCTCCCTCTCCATTTATTTCACCCTCTCCCTCTCTCAATTTATTTCTTCCTCTCCCTTTCTCACTCTCTCCATTTATTCCTCCCTCACCCTCACTCACGCTCTCCATTTATTTCATCCTCTCCCTCTCTCACTCACACCATTTATTTCTCCCTCTCTGACTCTCTTCATTTAATTCTTCCTCTCTCTCCCTCACTCTCTCCATTTATTTCTCCATCTCCCTCACTCTCTCCATTTATTTCTCCCTCTCCCTCTCTCCATTTATTTCTCCCTCTCTCTCCCTCACTCTCTCCATTTATTTCTCCATCTCCCTCACTCTCTCCATTTATGTCTCCCTCTCCCTCTCTCACTCTCTCCATGTATTTCTCCCTCTCCCTCCCTCACTCTCTCCATTTTTCTCTCCCTCCCACACTCTCTGCATTTCTTTCTCCCTCTCCCTCTCTCACTCACTCCATTTATTTCTCCTTCTCTCACACTCTCCATTTATTTCTCCCTCTCCCTCTCTCACACCAGTTATTTCTCCCTCTCTCACACTCTCCATTTGTTTCTTCCTCTCCATCTCTCACTCACACCATTTATTTCTCCCTCTCTCACTCTCTCCATTAATTTCTCACTCTCTCCATTTATTTCTCACTCTCTCCATTTATTTGTCCCTCTCCCTCTCTCACTCTCTCCATTTTTCTCTCCCTCCCACACTCTCTGCATTTCTTTCTCCCTCTCCCTCTCTCACTCACCCCATTTATTTCTCCTTCTCTCACACTCTCCATTTATTTCTTCCTCTCTCACTCTCTTCATTTAATTCTCCTTCCCTCTCCCTCACTCTCTCCATTTATTTCTCCCTCTCCCTTACTCACTCTCTCCATTTATTTCTCCCTCTCCCTCTCTCACTCTCTTCATTTATATCTCCTTCTCCCTCTCTTAATTTATTTTTCTCTCTCCCTCCCTCACACTCTCCATTTATTTCTCCCTCTCCCTCTCTCACTCACACCATTTATTTCTCCCTCTCCGTTTCTCACTCTCTCCATTTATTTCTCCCTCTCCCTCTCTCACTCTCTCCATTTATTTCTCCCTCTCCCTCTCTCACTCTCTCCATTTATTTCTCCCTCTCCCTCACACCAATTATTTCTCCCTGCCTTACTCTCTCCATTTATTTCTCCCTCTCCCTCTCACACTCTCTCCATTTATTTCTCCCTCTCTGTCCCTCCATTTATTTCACCCGCTCCCTCCCTCACTCTCTCCATTTATTTCTCCCACTCCCTCCCTCATTCTCTCCATTTATGTCTTCCTCTCCATCCCTCACTCTCTCCATTTATTTCTCCCTCTCTCACTCTCTCCATTCTTTCTCCCTCTCCCTCACTCTCTCAATTTATGTCTGCCTCTTCCTCTCTCACTCTCTCCATTTATTTCTCCCTCTCCCTCCCTCACTCTCTCCATTTGTTTCTCCCTCTACCTCTCTCATTCTCCCCATTTATTTCTCCCCCTCCCTCATTCACTCTCTCCATTTATTTCTCCCTCTCCCTCTCTCACTCACACCATTTATTTCTCCCTCTCTCCATTTATTTCTCTCTCTCTCGCCCTAACTCTCTCCATATATTTCTCCCTCTCCCTCTCTCACTCTCTCCATTTATTTTTCCCTCTCCGTCCTCACTCTCTCCTTTGATTTCTCACTCTCTCCATTTATTTTTCCCTCTCCGTCCTCACTCTCTCCTTTTATTTCTCTCTCTCTCACTCTCTCCATTTATTTCTCCGTCTCCCTTCCTTAATCTCTCCATTTATTTCTCCTTTTCCCTCCCTCACTCTCTCCATTTATTTCTCACTCTCTCCATTTATTTCTCCCTCTCCCTCTCTCACTCTCTCCATTTATTTCAGCCCCTCCCTCAATCACTCTCTCCATTTATTTGTCCCTCTCCCTCCCTCACTCTCTCCATTTTTCTCTCCCTCCCACACTCTCTGCATTTCTTTCTCCCTCTCCCTCTCTCACTCACTCCATTTATTTCTCCTTCTCTCACACTCTCCATTTATTTCTTCATCTCTCACTCTCTTCATTTAATTCTCCTTCCCTCTCCCTCACTCTCTCCATTTATTTCTCCCCCTCCCTCGTTCACTCTCTCCATTTATTTCTCCCTCTCCCTTACTCACTCTCTCCATTTATTTCTCCCTCTCCCTCTCTAACTCTCTTCATTTATTTCTCCTTCTCCCTCTCTCACTCACACCATTTATTTCTCCCTCTCTCACTCTCTCCATTAATTTCTCCCACTCCCTCTCTCATTCTCTCCATTTATTTCTCCATCTCCCTCACTCACTCTCTCCATTTATTTCTCCCTCTCCGTTTCTCGCTCTCTCCATTTATTTCTACATCTCCCTCACTCACTCTTTCCATTTATTTCTCCCTCTCCGTTTCTCACTCTCTCCATTTATTTCTCCCTCTCCCTCTCTCACTCTCTCCATTTATTTCTCCCTCTCCCTCACACCATTTATTTCTCCCTGCCTTCCTCTCTCAATTTATTTCTCCCTCTCCCTCTCACACTCTCTCCATTTATTTCTCCCTCTCCCTCTCACACTCTATCCATTTATTTCTCCCTCTCTGTCCCTCCATTTATTTCACTCGCTCCCTCCCTCACTCTCTCCATTTATTTCTCCCACTCCCTCCCTCACTCTCTCCATTTATGTCTCCCTCTCCCTCCCTCACTCTCTCCATTTATTTCTCCCTCTCTCACTCTCTCCATTTATGACTGCCTCTTCCTCTCTCACTCTCTCCATTATTTCTCCCTCTCCCTCACTCTCTCCATTTATGTCTGCCTCTTCCTCTCTCACTCTCTCCATTTATTTCTCCCTCTCCCTCCCTCACTCTCTCCATTTATTTCTCCCTCTCCCTCTCTCACTCACTCCATTTATTTCTTCCTCTCTCACTCTCTTCATTTATTCTCCTTCCCTCTCCCTCACTCTCTCCATTTATTTCTCCATCGCCCTCATTCACTCTCTCCATTTATTTCTCCCTCTCCCTCACTCACGCTCTCCATTTATTTCTCCCTCTCCCTCACTCTCTCCATTTGTTTCTCCCTCTTCCTGTCTCACTCTCTCCATTTATTTCTCCCCCTCCCTCATTCACTCTCTCCATTTATTTCTCCCTCTCCCTTACTCACTCTCTCCATTTATTTCTCCCTCTCCCTCTCTCACTCTCTTCATTTATTTCTCCTTCTCCCTCTCTCAATTTATTTTTCTCTCTCCCTCCCTCACTCTCTCCATTAATTTCTCCCTCTCCCTCTCTCACTCACACCATTTATTTCTCCCTCTCTCACTCTCTCCATTTATTTCTCCCTCTCCCTCTCTCACTCTCTCCATTTATTTCTCCCTCACCCTCACTCACTCTCTCCATTTATTTCTCCCACTCCCTCCCTCACTCTCTCCATTTAGTTCTCCTACTCCCTCCCTCACTCTCTCCATTTATTTCTCCCTTTCCCTCTCTCACTCTCTCCATTTATTTCTCCCTCTCCCTCTCTCACTCTCTCCATTTGTTTCTCCCTCTCCCTCTCTCACTCTCTCCATTTATTTCTTCCTCTCCCTCTCTCACTCTCTTTTTTTTGTCCCTCTACCTCTCTCACTCTCTCCATTTATTTCTCCCCCTCCCTCATTCACTCTTTCCATTTATTTCTCCCTCTCCCTTACTCACTCTCTCCATTTATATCTCATTCTCCCTCTCTCACTCTCTTCATTTAATTCTCCTTCTCCCTCTCTCTCTCTCTATTTATTTCTCTCTCTCCCACCCTCACACTCTCCATTTATTTCTCCCTCTCCCTCTCTCACTCACACCCGTTATTTCTCCCTCTCTCACACTCTCCATTTGTTTCTTCCTCTCCCTCTCTCACTCACACCATTTATTTCTCCCTCTCTGACTCTCTTCATTTAATTCTCACTCTCTCTCCCTCACTCTCTCCATTTATTTCTCCCTCTCCCTTTCTAACTCGCTCCATTTATTTCTCCCACTCCCTCTCTCAATTTCTCCATTTATTTCTCCCTCCCCTTTCTCATTCACTTCATTTATTTCTCCCTCTCCCTCTCTCACTCTCCCCATTTATTTCTCCCTCTCCCTCTCTCCATTTGTTTCTACCACTCCCTCCCTCACTCTCTCCATTTATATCTCCCTCTCCTCTCCCTCTCCCTCTCTCACTCTCTCCATTTATTTCTCCCTCTCCCTCTCTCACTCTCTCCATTTATTTTTGCCCCTCCCTCATTCACTCTCTCCATTCATTCCTCCCTGTCCCTCACTCACTCTCTCCATTTATTTCTCCCTCTCCCTTTCTCACTCTCTCCATTTATTTCCCCCCTCTACCTCTCCCTCTCCATTTATTTCACCCTCTCCCTCTCTCAATTTATTTCTTCCTCTCCCTTTCTCACTCTCTCCATTTATTCCTCCCTCACCCTCACTCACTCTCTCCATTTATTTCTCCCTCTCCCTCTCTCACTCTCTCCATTTATTTCTCCCTCACCCTCACTCTCTTAATTTACTTCTCCCTCTCCCCTCTCGCTCCACTAATTTCTCCCTCTCCCTCACTCTCTCCATTTATTTCTCCCTCTCCCTGTCTCACTCACACCATTTATTTCTCCCTCTCTCACTCTCTCCATTTATTTCTCTCTCTCGCCCTAACTCTCTCCATATATTTCTCCCTCTCCCTCTCTCCATTTATTTCTCCCTCTCCCTCTCTAACTCTCTCCATTATTTTTGCCCCTCCCTCATTCACTCTCTCCATTCATTCCTCCCTGTCCCTCACTCACTCTCTCCATTTATTTCACCCTCTCCCTCTCTCAATTTATTTCTTCCTCTCCCTTTCTCACTCTCTCCATTTATTCCTCCCTCACCCTCACTCACACTCTCCATTTGTTTCTTCCTCTCCCTCTCTCAGTCACACCATTTATTTCTCCCTCTCTGACTCTCTTCATTTAATTCTCCCTCTCTCTCCCTCACTCTCCCCATTTATTTCTCCTCTCCCCTCTCTCCATTTGTTTCTACCACTCCCTCCCTCACTCTCTCCATTTATATCTCCCTCTCCCTCCGTCACTCTCTCCATTTATTTCTCACTCCCTCACTCTCCTCCATTTGTTTCTCCCCTCTTCCTGTCTCACTCTCTCCATTTATTTCTCCCCCTCCCTCATTCACTCTCTCCATTTATTTCTCCCTCTCCCCATTTATTTCTCCCTCTCCCTCTCTATCTCTCTTCATTTATTTCTCCTTCTCCCTCCCTCAATTTATTTTTCTCTCTCCCTCCCTCACACTCTCCATTTATTTCTGCCTCTCCCTCTCTCACTCTCTCCATTTATTTCTCCCTCTCCCTCTCTCACTCTCTCCATTTATTTTTGCCCCTCCCTCATTCACTCTCTCCATTCATTCCTCCCTGTCCCTCACTCAGTCTCTCCATTTATTTCTCCCTCTCCCTTTCTCACTCTCTCCATTTATTTCCCCCTCTACCTCTCCCTCTCCATTTATTTCACCCTCTCCCTCTCTCAATTATTTCTTCCTCTCCCTTTCTCACTCTCTCCATTTATTCCTCCCTCACCCTCACTCACTCTCTCCATTTATTTCTGCCTCTCCCTCTCTCACTCTCTCCATTTATTTCTCCCTCACCCTCACTCTCTTAATTTACTTCTCCCTCTCCCTCTCTCACTCTCTCCATTTATTTCTCCCTCTCCCTCACTCTCTCCATTTATTTCTCCCTCTCCCTGTCTCACTCACACCATTTATTTCTCCCTCTCTCACTCTCTCCATTTATTTCTCTCTCTCTCTCGCCCTAACTCTCTCCATATATTTCTCCCTCTCCCTCTCTCACTCTCTCACCATTATTTTTCCAGCTCCGTCCTCACTCTCTCCTTTTATTTCACTCTCTCTCACACTCTCTCCATTTAATTCTCCCTCTCCCTCCCTCACTCTCTCCATTTATTTCTCCCTCTCCCTCCCTCACTCTCTCCATTTATTTCTCACTCTCTCCATTTATTTCTCCCTCTCCCTCTCTCACTCTCTCCATTTATTTCAGCCCTCCCTCAATCACTCTCTCCATTTATTTGTCCTCTCCCTCCCTCACTCTCTCCATTTTTCTCTCCCTCCCACACTCTCTGCATTTCTTTCTCCCCTCTCCCTCTCTCACTCACTCCATTTATTTCTCCTTCTCTCACACTCTCCATTTATTTCTTCCTCTCTCACTCTCTTCATTTAATTCTCCTTCCCTCTCCCTCACTCTCCTCCATTTATTTCTCCATCTCCCTCATTCACTCTCTCCATTTATTTCTTCCCTCTCCCTCACTCACTCTCTCCATTTATTTCTCACTCCCTCACTCTCTCCATTTGTTTCTCCCTCTTCCTGTCTCACTCTCTCCATTTATTTCTCCCCCTCCCTCATTCACTCTCTCCATTTATTTCTCCCTCTCCCCATTTATTTCTCCCTCTCCCTCTCTATCTCTCTTCATTTATTTCTCCTTCTCCCTCCCTCAATTTATTTTTCTCTCTCCCTCCCTCACACTCTCCATTTATTTCTGCCTCTCCCTCTCTCACTCACACCATTTATTTCTCCCTCTCTCACTCTCCTCCATTTATTTCTCCTCTCCCTCTCTCACTCTCTCCATTTATTTCTCCCTCTCCCTCTCAGACTCACTCCATTTATTTCTCCCTCACCCTCACTCACTCTCTCCATTTATTTCTCCCACTCCCTCCCTCACTCTCTCCATTTAGTTCTCCTACTCCCTCCCTCACTCTCTCCATTTATTTCTCCCTTTCCCTCTCTCACTCTCTCCATTTATTTCTCCCTCTCCCTCTCGCACTCTCTCCATTTATTTCTCCCTCTCCCTTACTCACTCTCTCCATTTATTTCTTCCTCTCCCTCTCTCACTCTCTTTTTTTTGTCCCTCTACCTCTCTCACTCTCTCCATTTATTTCTCCCCCTCCCTCATTCACTCTTTCCATTTATTTCTCCCTCCCTTACTCACTCTCTCCATTTATATCTCCCTCTCCCTCTCTCACTCTCTTCATTTAATTCTCCTTCTCCCTCTCTCTCTCTCTATTTATTTCTCTCTCTCCCTCCCTCACACTCTCCATTTATTTCTCCCTCTCCCTCTCTCAATCACTCCCGTTATTCTTCTCCCTCTCTCACACTCTCCATTTGTTTCTTCCTCTCCCTCTCTCACTCACACCATTTATTTCTCCCTCTCTGACTCTCTTCATTTAATTCTCCCTCTCTCTCCCTCACTCTCTCCATTTATTTCTCCCATCTCCCTCACTCTCTCCATTTATTTCTCCCTCTCCCTTTCTAACTCGCTCCATTTATTTCTCCCTCTCCCTCTCTCAATTTCTCCATTTATTTCTCCCTCCCCCTTTCTCATTCACTTCATTTATTTCTCCCTCTCTCTCTCTCACTCTCCCCATTTATTTCTCCCTCTCCCTCTCTCCATTTGTTTCTCCCTCTCCCACTCCCTCCCTCACTCTCCATTTATGTCTCCCTCTCCCTCCGTCACTCTCTCCATGTATTTCTCCCTCTCCCTTTCTCACTCTCTCCATTTATTTCTCCTCCCTCTCCCACTCTCAATTTCTCCATTTATTTCTCCCTCCCCTTTCTCATTCACTTCATGTATTTCTCCCTCTCCCTCTCTTACTCTCCCCATTTATTTCTTCCTCTCCCTCTCTCCATTTGTTTCTCCCAATCCCTCCCTCACTCTCTCCATTTATGTCTCCCTCTCCCTCCGTAACTCTCTCCATTTATTCTCCCTCTCCCTCTCTCCATTTATTTCTCCCCTCTCCCCTCTCTCACTCTCTCCATTTATTTTTGCCCCTCCCTCATTCACTCTCTCCATTCATTCCTCCCTGTCCCTCACTCACTCTCTCCATTTATTTCTCCCTCTCCCTCACTCTCTCCATTTATTTCTCCCTCTCCCTTTCTAACTCGCTCCATTTATTTCTCCCACTCCCTCTCTCAATTTCTCCATTTATTTCTCCCACCCCTTTCTCATTCACTTCATTTATTTCTCCCTCTCCCTCTCTCACTCTCCCCCATTTATTTCTCCCTCTCCCTCTCTCCATTTGTTTTCTACCACTCCCTCCCTCACTCTCTCCATTTATATCTCCCTCTCCCTCCGTCACTCTCTCCATTTATTTCTCCCTCTCCCTCTCTCACTCTCTCCATTTATTTCTCCCTCTCCCTCTCTCCATTTATTTTTGCCCCTCCCTCATTCACTCTCTCCATTCATTCCTCCCTGTCCCTCACTCACTCTCTCCATTTATTTCTCCCTCTCCCTTTCTCACTCTCTCCATTTATTTCCCCCCTCTACCTCTCCCTCTCCATTTATTTCACCCTCTCCCTCTCTCAATTTATTTCTTCCTCTCCCTTTCTCACTCTCTCCATTTATTCCTCCCTCACCCTCACTCACTCTCTCCATTTATTTCTGCCTCTCCCTCTCTCACTCTCTCCATTTATTTCTCCCTCACCCTCACTCTCTTAATTTACTTCTCCCTCTCCCTCTCTCTCCACTAATTTCTCCCTCTCCCTCACTCTCATCCATTTATTTCTCCCTCTCCCTGTCTCACTCACACCATTTATTTCTCCCTCTCTCACTCTCTCCATTTATTTCTCTCTCTCGCCCTAACTCTCTCCATATATTTCTCCCTCTCCCTCTCTCCATTTATTTCTCCCTCTCTCACTCTCTCCATTTATTTTTGCCCCTCCCTCATTCACTCTCTCCATTCATTCCTCCCTGTCCCTCACTCACTCTCTCCATTTATTTCTCCCTCTCCCTTTCTCACTCTCTCCATTTATTTCCCCCTCTCCCTCTCCCTCTCCATTTATTTCACCCTCTCCCTCTCTCAATTTATTTCTTCCTCTCCCTTTCTCACTCTCTCCATTTATTCCTCCCTCACCCTCACTCACACTCTCCATTTGTTTCTTCCTCTCCCTCTCTCAGTCACACCATTTATTTCTCCCTCTCTGACTCTCTTCATTTAATTCTCCCTCTCTCTCCCTCACTCTCCCCCTCACTCTCCCCATTTATTTCTCCCTCTCCCTCTCTCCATTTGTTTCTACCACTCCCTCCCTCACTCTCTCCATTTATATCTCCCTCTCCCTCCGTCACTCTCTCCATTTATTTCTCCCTCTCCCTCTCTCACTCTCTCCATTTATTTCTCCCTCTCCCTCTCTCACTCTCTCCATTTATTTTTGCCCCTCCCTCATTCACTCTCTCCATTCATTCCTCCCTGTCCCTCACTCAGTCTCTCCATTTATTTCTCTCCCTCTCCCTTTCTCACTCTCTCCATTTATTTCCCCCTCTACCTCTCCCTCTCCATTTATTTCACCCTCTCCCTCTCTCAATTTATTTCTTCCTCTCCCTTTCTCACTCTCTCCATTTATTCCTCCCTCACCCTCACTCACTCTCTCCATTTATTTCTGCCTCTCCCTCTCTCACTCTCTCCATTTATTTCTCCCTCACCCTCACTCTCTTAATTTACTTCTCCCTCTCCCTCTCTCACTCTCTCCATTTATTTCTCCCTCTCCCTCACTCTCTCCATTTATTTCTCCCTCTCCCTGTCTCACTCACACCATTTATTTCTCCCTCTCTCACTCTCTCCATTTATTTCTCTCTCTCTCGCCCTAACTCTCTCCATATATTTCTCCCTCTCCCTCTCTCACTCTCTCCATTTATTTTTCCAGCTCCGTCCTCACTCTCTCCTTTTATTTCACTCTCTCTCACTCTCTCCATTTAATTCTCCCTCTCCCTCCCTCACTCTCTCCATTTATTTCTCCCTCTCCCTCCCTCACTCTCTCCATTTATTTCTCACTCTCTCCATTTATTTCTCCCTCTCCCCATTTATTTCAGCCCCTCCCTCAATCACTCTCTCCATTTATTTGTCCCTCTCCCTCCCTCACTCTCTCCATTTTTCTCTCCCTCCCACACTCTCTGCATTTCTTTCTCCCTCTCCCTCTCTCACTCACTCCATTTATTTCTCCTTCTCTCACACTCTCCATTTATTTCTTCCTCTCTCACTCTCTTCATTTAATTCTCCTTCCCTCTCCCTCACTCTCTCCATTTATTTCTCCATCTCCCTCATTCACTCTCTCCATTTATTTCTCCCTCTCCCTCACTCACTCTCTCCATTTATTTCTCACTCCCTCACTCTCTCCATTTGTTTCTCCCTCTTCCTGTCTCACTCTCTCCATTTATTTCTCCCCCTCCCTCATTCACTCTCTCCATTTATTTCTCCCTCTCCCCATTTATTTCTCCCTCTCCCTCTCTATCTCTCTTCATTTATTTCTCCTTCTCCCTCCCTCAATTTATTTTTCTCTCTCCCTCCCTCACACTCTCCATTTATTTCTGCCTCTCCCTCTCTCACTCACACCATTTATTTCTCCCTCTCTCACTCTCTCCATTTATTTCTCCCTCTCCCTCTCTCACTCTCTCCATTTATTTCTCCCTCTCCCTCTCAGACTCACTCCATTTATTTCTCCCTCACCCTCACTCACTCTCTCCATTTATTTCTCCCCACTCCCTCCCTCACTCTCTCCATTTAGTTCTCCTACTCCCTCCCTCACTCTCTCCATTTATTTCTCCCTTTCCCTCTCTCACTCTCTCCATTTATTTCTCCCTCTCCCTCTCGCACTCTCTCCATTTATTTCTCCCTCTCCCTTACTCACTCTCTCCATTTATTTCTTCCTCTCCCTCTCTCACTCTCTTTTTTTTGTCCCTCTACCTCTCTCACTCTCTCCATTTATTTCTCCCCCTCCCTCATTCACTCTTTCCATTTATTTCTCCCTCTCCCTTACTCACTCTCTCCATTTATATCTCCCTCTCCCTCTCTCACTCTCTTCATTTAATTCTCCTTCTCCCTCTCTCTCTCTCTATTTATTTCTCTCTCTCCCTCCCTCACACTCTCCATTTATTTCTCCCTCTCCCTCTCTCAATCACTCCCGTTATTTCTCCCTCTCTCACACTCTCCATTTGTTTCTTCCTCTCCCTCTCTCACTCACACCATTTATTTCTCCCTCTCTGACTCTCTTCATTTAATTCTCCCTCTCTCTCCCTCACTCTCTCCATTTATTTCTCCATCTCCCTCACTCTCTCCATTTATTTCTCCCTCTCCCTTTCTAACTCGCTCCATTTATTTCTCCCTCTCCCTCTCTCAATTTCTCCATTTATTTCTCCCTCCCCCTTTCTCATTCACTTCATTTATTTCTCCCTCTCTCTCTCTCACTCTCCCCATTTATTTCTCCCTCTCCCTCTCTCCATTTGTTTCTCCACTCCCTCCCTCACTCTCTCCATTTATGTCTCCCTCTCCCTCCGTCACTCTCTCCATGTATTTCTTCCCTCTCCCTTTCTCACTCTCTCCATTTATTTCTCCCTCTCCCACTCTCAATTTCTCCATTTATTTCTCCCTCCCCTTTCTCATTCACTTCATGTATTTCTCCCTCTCCCTCTCTTACTCTCCCCATTTATTTCTTCCTCTCCCTCTCTCCATTTGTTTCTCCCAATCCCTCCCTCACTCTCTCCATTTATGTCTCCCTCTCCCTCCGTAACTCTCTCCATTTATTTCTCCCTCTCCCTCTCTCCATTTATTTCTCCCTCTCCCTCTCTCACTCTCTCCATTTATTTTTGCCCCTCCCTCATTCACTCTCTCCATTCATTCCTCCCTGTCCCTCACTCACTCTCTCCATTTATTTCTCCCTCTCCCTCACTCTCTCCATTTATTTCTCCCTCTCCCTTTCTAACTCGCTCCATTTATTTCTCCCACTCCCTCTCTCAATTTCTCCATTTATTTCTCCCACCCCTTTCTCATTCACTTCATTTATTTCTCCCTCTCCCTCTCTCACTCTCCCCATTTATTTCTCCCTCTCCCTCTCTCCATTTGTTTCTACCACTCCCTCCCTCACTCTCTCCATTTATATCTCCCTCTCCCTCCGTCACTCTCTCCATTTATTTCTCCCTCTCCCCTCTCTCACTCTCTCCATTTATTTCTCCCTCTCCCTCTCTCCATTTATTTTTGCCCCTCCCTCATTCACTCTCTCCATTCATTCCTCCCTGTCCCTCACTCACTCTCTCCATTTATTTCTCCCTCTCCCTTTCTCACTCTCTCCATTTATTTCCCCCTCTACCTCTCCCTCTCCATTTATTTCACCCTCTCCCTCTCTCAATTTATTTCTTCCTCTCCCTTTCTCACTCTCTCCATTTATTCCTCCCTCACCCTCACTCACTCTCTCCATTTATTTCTGCCTCTCCCTCTCTCACTCTCTCCATTTATTTCTCCCTCACCCTCACTCTCTTAATTTACTTCTCCCTCTCCCTCTCTCTCCACTAATTTCTCCCTCTCCCTCACTCTCTCCATTTATTTCTCCCTCTCCCTGTCTCACTCACACCATTTATTTCTCCCTCTCTCACTCTCTCCATTTATTTCTCTCTCTCGCCCTAACTCTCTCCATATATTTCTCCCTCTCCCTCTCTCCATTTATTTCTCCCTCTCTCACTCTCTCCATTTATTTTTGCCCCTCCCTCATTCACTCTCTCCATTCATTCCTCCCTGTCCCTCACTCACTCTCTCCATTTATTTCTCCCTCTCCCTTCTCACTCTCTCCATTTATTTCCCCCTCTCCCTCTCCCTCTCCATTTATTTCACCCTCTCCCTCTCTCAATTTATTTCTTCCTCTCCCTTTCTCACTCTCTCCATTTATTCCTCCCTCACCCTCACTCACACTCTCCATTTGTTTTCTTCCTCTCCCTCTCTCAGTCACACCATTTATTTCTCCCTCTCTGACTCTCTTCATTTAATTCTCCCTCTCTCTCCCTCACTCTCCCCATTTATTTCTCCCTCTCCCTCTCTCCATTTGTTTCTACCACTCCCTCCCTCACTCTCTCCATTTATATCTCCCTCTCCCTCCGTCACTCTCTCCATTTATTTCTCCCTCTCCCTCTCTCACTCTCTCCATTTATTTCTCCCTCTCCCTCTCTCACTCTCTCCATTTATTTTTGCCCCTCCCTCATTCACTCTCTCCATTCATTCCTCCCTGTCCCTCACTCAGTCTCTCCATTTATTTCTCCCTCTCCCTTTCTCACTCTCTCCATTTATTTCCCCCTCTACCTCTCCCTCTCCATTTATTTCACCCTCTCCCTCTCTCAATTTATTTCTTCCTCTCCCTTTCTCACTCTCTCCATTTATTTCTCCCTCACCCTCACTCTCTTAATTTACTTCTCCCTCTCCCTCTCTCACTCTCTCCATTTATTTCTCCCTCTCCCTCACTCTCTCCATTTATTTCTCCCTCTCCCTGTCTCACTCACACCATTTATTTCTCCCTCTCTCACTCTCTCCATTTATTTCTCTCTCTCTCGCCCTAACTCTCTCCATATATTTCTCCCTCTCCCTCTCTCACTCTCTCCATTTATTTTTCCAGCTCCGTCCTCACTCTCTCCTTTTATTTCACTCTCTCTCACTCTCTCCATTTATTTCTCCCTCTCCCTCCCTCACTCTCTCCATTTATTTCTCCCTCTCCCTCCCTCACTCTCTCCATTTATTTCTCACTCTCTCCATTTATTTCTCCCTCTCCCTCTCTCACTCTCTCCATTTATTTCAGCCCCTCCCTCAATCACTCTCTCCATTTATTTGTCCCTCTCCCTCCCTCACTCTCTCCATTTTTCTCTCCCTCCCACACTCTCTGCATTTCTTTCTCCCTCTCCCTCTCTCACTCACTCCATTTATTTCTCCTTCTCTCACACTCTCCATTTATTTCTTCCTCTCTCACTCTCTTCATTTAATTCTCCTTCCCTCTCCCTCACTCTCTCCATTTATTTCTCCATCTCCCTCATTCACTCTCTCCATTTATTTCTCCCTCTCCCTCACTCACTCTCTCCATTTTTTTCTCACTCCCTCACTCTCTCCATTTGTTTCTCCCTCTTCCTGTCTCACTCTCTCCATTTATTTCTCCCCCCTCCCTCATTCACTCTCTCCATTTATTTCTCCCTCTCCCCATTATTTCTCCCTCTCCCTCTCTATCTCTCTTCATTTATTTCTCCTTCTCCCTCCCTCAATTTATTTTTCTCTCTCCCTCCCTCACACTCTCCATTTATTTCTGCCTCTCCCTCTCTCACTCACACCATTTATTTCTCCCTCTCTCCATTTATTTCTCCCTCTCCCTCTCTCACTCTCTCCATTTATTTCTCCCTCTCCCTCTCAGACTCACTCCATTTATTTCTCCCTCACCCTCACTCACTCTCTCCATTTATTTCTCCCACTCCCTCCCTCACTCTCTCCATTTAGTTCTCCTACACCCTCCCTCACTCTCTCCATTTATTTCTCCCTCTCCCTCACTCACTCTCTCCATTTATTTCTTCCTCTCCCTCTCTCACTCTCTTTTTTTTGTCCCTCTACCTCTCTCACTCTCTCCATTTATTTCTCCCCCTCCCTCATTCACTCTTTCCATTTATTTCTCCCTCTCCCTTACTCACTCTCTCCATTTATATCTCCCTCTCCCTCTCTCACTCTCTTCATTTAATTCTCCTTCTCCCTCTCTCTCTCTCTATTTATTTCTCTCTCTCCCTCCCTCACACTCTCCATTTATTTCTCCCTCTCCCTCTCTCACTCACACCCGTTATTTCTCCCTCTCTCACACTCTCCATTTGTTTCTTCCTCTCCCTCTCTCACTCACACCATTTATTTCTCCCTCTCTGACTCTCTTCATTTAATTCTCCCTCTCTCTCCCTCACTCTCTCCATTTATTTCTCCATCTCCCTCACTCTCTCCATTTATTTCTCCCTCTCCCTTTCTAACTCGCTCCATTTATTTCTCCCTCTCCCTCTCTCAATTTCTCCATTTATTTCTCCCTCCCCCTTTCTCATTCACTTCATTTATTTCTCCCTCTCCCTCTCTCACTCTCCCCATTTATTTCTCCCTCTCCCTCTCTCCATTTGTTTCTCCCACTCCCTCCCTCACTCTCTCCATTTATGTCTCCCTCTCCCTCCGTCACTCTCTCCATGTATTTCTCCCTCTCCCTTTCTCACTCTCTCCATTTATTTCTCCCTCTCCCACTCTCAATTTCTCCATTTATTTCTCCCTCCCCCTTTCTCATTCACTTCATGTATTTCTCCCTCTCCCTCTCTTACTCTCCCCATTTATTTCTTCCTCTCCCTCTCTCCATTTGTTTCTCCCAATCCCTCCCTCACTCTCTCCATTTATGTCTCCCTCTCCCTCCGTAACTCTCTCCATTTATTTCTCCCTCTCCCTCTCTCCATTTATTTCTCCCTCTCCCTCTCTCACTCTCTCCATTTATTTTTGCCCCTCCCTCATTCACTCTCTCCATTCATTCCTCCCTGTCCCTCACTCACTCTCTCCATTCATTCCTCCCTGTCCCTCACTCACTCTCTCCATTTATTTCTCCCTCTCCCTTTCTCACTCTCTCCATTTATTTCTCCCTCTCCCTTTCTCACTCTCTCCATTTATTTCTCCCTCTCCCTTTCTCACTCTCTCCATTTATTTCCCCCTCTCCCTCTCCCTCTCCATTTATTTCACCCTCTCCCTCTCTCAATTTATTTCTTCCTCTCCCTTTCTCACTCTCTCCATTTATTCCTCCCTCACCCTCACTCACGCTCTCCATTTATTTCATCCTCTCCCTCTCTCACTCACACCATTTATTTCTCCCTCTCTGACTCTCTTCATTTAATTCTTCCTCTCTCTCCCTCACTCTCTCCATTTATTTCTCCATCTCCCTCACTCTCTCCATTTATTTCTCCCTCTCCCTCTCTCCATTTATTTCTCCCTCTCTCTCCCTCACTCTCTCCATTTATTTCTCCATCTCCCTCACTCTCTCCATTTATGTCTCCCTCTCCCTCTCTCACTCTCTCCATGTATTTCTCCCTCTCCCTCCCTCACTCTCTCCATTTTTCTCTCCCTCCCACACTCTCTGCATTTCTTTCTCCCTCTCCCTCTCTCACTCACTCCATTTATTTCTCCTTCTCTCACACTCTCCATTTATTTCTCCCTCTCCCTCTCTCACACCAGTTATTTCTCCCTCTCTCACACTCTCCATTTGTTTCTTCCTCTCCATCTCTCACTCACACCATTTATTTCTCCCTCTCTCACTCTCTCCATTAATTTCTCACTCTCTCCATTTATTTCTCACTCTCTCCATTTATTTGTCCCTCTCCCTCTCTCACTCTCTCCATTTTTCTCTCCCTCCCACACTCTCTGCATTTCTTTTTCCCTCTCCCTCTCTCACTCACTCCATTTATTTCTCCTTCTCTCACACTCTCCATTTATTTCTCCCTCTCCCTCTCTCACACCAGTTATTTCTCCCTCTCTCACACTCTCCATTTGTTTCTTCCTCTCCATCTCTCACTCACACCATTTATTTCTCCCTCTCTCACTCTCTCCATTAATTTCTCACTCTCTCCATTTATTTCTCACTCTCTCCATTTATTTGTCCCTCTCCCTCTCTCACTCTCTCCATTTTTCTCTCCCTCCCACACTCTCTGCATTTCTTTCTCCCTCTCCCTCTCTCACTCACCCCATTTATTTCTCCTTCTCTCACACTCTCCATTTATTTCTTCCTCTCTCACTCTCTCCATTTATTTCTCCCTCTCCCTTTCTCACTCTCTCCATTTATTTCTCCCTGTCCCTTTCTCACTCTCTCCATTTATTTCTCCCTCTCCCTTTCTCACTCTCTCCATTTATTTCCCCCTCTCCCTCTCCCTCTCCATTTATTTCACCCTCTCCCTCTCTCAATTTATTTCTTCCTCTCCCTTTCTCACTCTCTCCATTTATTCCTCCCTCACCCTCACTCACGCTCTCCATTTATTTCATCCTCTCCCTCTCTCACTCACACCATTTATTTCTCCCTCTCTGACTCTCTTCATTTAATTCTTCCTCTCTCTCCCTCACTCTCTCCATTTATTTCTCCATCTCCCTCACTCTCTCCATTTATTTCTCCCCTCTCCCTCTCTCCATTTATTTCTCCCTCTCTCTCCCTCACTCTCTCCATTTATTTCTCCATCTCCCTCACTCTCTCCATTTATGTCTCCCTCTCCCTCTCTCACTCTCTCCATGTATTTCTCCCTCTCCCTCCCTCACTCTCTCCATTTTTCTCTCCCTCCCACACTCTCTGCATTTCTTTCTCCCTCTCCCTCTCTCACTCACTCCATTTATTTCTCCTTCTCTCACACTCTCCATTTATTTCTCCCTCTCCCTCTCTCACACCAGTTATTTTCTCCCTCTCTCACACTCTCCATTTGTTTTCTTCCTCTCCATCTCTCACTCACACCATTTATTTCTCCCTCTCTCACTCTCTCCATTAATTCTCACTCTCTCCATTTATTTCTCACTCTCTCCATTTATTTGTCCCTCTCCCTCTCTCACTCTCTCCATTTTTCTCTCCCTCCCACACTCTCTGCATTTCTTTCTCCCTCTCCCTCTCTCACTCACCCCATTTATTTCTCCTTCTCTCACACTCTCCATTTATTTCTTCCTCTCTCACTCTCTTCATTTAATTCTCCTTCCCTCTCCCTCACTCTCTCCATTTATTTCTCCCTCTCCCTTACTCACTCTCTCCATTTATTTCTCCCTCTCCCTCTCTCACTCTCTTCATTTATATCTCCTTCTCCCTCTCTTAATTTATTTTTCTCTCTCCCTCCCTCACACTCTCCATTTATTTCTCCCTCTCCCTCTCTCACTCACACCATTTATTTCTCCCTCTCCGTTTCTCACTCTCTCCATTTATTTCTCCCTCTCCCTCTCTCACTCTCTCCATTTATTTCTCCCTCTCCCTCTCTCACTCTCTCCATTTATTTCTCCCTCTCCCTCACACCAATTATTTCTCCCTGCCTTACTCTCTCCATTTATTTCTCCCTCTCCCTCTCACACTCTCTCCATTTATTTCTCCCTCTCTGTCCCTCCATTTATTTCACCCGCTCCCTCCCTCACTCTCTCCATTTATTTCTCCCACTCCCTCCCTCATTCTCTCCATTTATGTCTTCCTCTCCATCCCTCACTCTCTCCATTTATTTCTCCCTCTCTCACTCTCTCCATTCTTTCTCCCTCTCCCTCACTCTCTCAATTTATGTCTGCCTCTTCCTCTCTCACTCTCTCCATTTATTTCTCCCTCTCCCTCCCTCACTCTCTCCATTTGTTTCTCCCTCTACCTCTCTCATTCTCCCCATTTATTTCTCCCCCTCCCTCATTCACTCTCTCCATTTATTTCTCCCTCTCCCTCTCTCACTCACACCATTTATTTCTCCCTCTCTCCATTTATTTCTCTCTCTCTCGCCCTAACTCTCTCCATATATTTCTCCCCTCTCCCTCTCTCACTCTCTCCATTTATTTTTCCCTCTCCGTCCTCACTCTCTCCTTTGATTTCTCACTCTCTCCATTTATTTTTCCCTCTCCGTCCTCACTCTCTCCTTTTATTTCTCTCTCTCTCACTCTCTCCATTTATTTCCTCCGTCTCCCTTCCTTAATCTCTCCATTTATTTCTCCTTTTCCCTCCCTCACTCTCTCCATTTATTTCTCACTCTCTCCATTTATTTCTCCCTCTCCCTCTCTCACTCTCTCCATTTATTTCAGCCCCTCCCTCAATCACTCTCTCCATTTATTTGTCCCTCTCCCTCCCTCACTCTCTCCATTTTTCTCTCCCTCCCACACTCTCTGCATTTCTTTCTCCCTCTCCCTCTCTCACTCACTCCATTTATTTCTCCTTCTCTCACACTCTCCATTTATTTCTTCATCTCTCACTCTCTTCATTTAATTCTCCTTCCCTCTCCCTCACTCTCTCCATTTATTTCTCCCTCTCCCTCACTCACTCTCTCCATTTATTTCTCCCTCCCTCACTCTCTCCATTTGTTTCTCCCTCTTCCTGTCTCACTCTCTCCATTTATTTCTCCCCCTCCCTCATTCACTCTCTCCATTTATTTCTCCCTCTCCCTTACTCACTCTCTCCATTTATTTCTCCCTCTCCCTCTCTCACTCTCTTCATTTATATCTCCTTCTCCCTCTCTTAATTTTTCTCTCTCCCTCCCTCACACTCTCCATTTATTTCTCCCTCTCCCTCTCTCACTCACACCATTTATTTCTCCCTCTCCGTTTCTCACTCTCTCCATTTATTTCTCCCTCTCCCTCTCTCACTCTCTCCATTTATTTCTCCCTCTCCCTCTCTCACTCTCTCCATTTATTTCTCCCTCTCCCTCACACCAATTATTTCTCCCTCCCTCACTCTCTCCATTTATTTCTCCCTCTCCCTCTCACACTCTCTCCATTTATTTCTCCCTCTCTGTCCCTCCATTTATTTCACCCGCTCCCTCCCTCACTCTCTCCATTTATTTCTCCCACTCCCTCCCTCATTCTCTCCATTTATGTCTTCCTCTCCCTCCCTCACTCTCTCCATTTATTTCTCCCTCTCTCACTCTCTCCATTCTTTCTCCCTCTCCCTCACTCTCTCAATTTATGTCTGCCTCTTCCTCTCTCACTCTCTCCATTTATTTCTCCCTCTCCCTCCCTCACTCTCTCCATTTATTTTTCCCTCTCCCTCTCTCACTCACTCCATTATTTCTCCTTCTCTCACACTCCACTTATTTCTTCCTCTCTCACTCTCTCCATTTATTTCTCCCTCTCCCTCC